>NC_056735.1:1275575641-1275875641 GCF_019279795.1 Protopterus annectens
TTAATTTTTAAGTTAATATTTAAACTTTTTTAAACACTCTTTTTTAAAATTGCTCATTCAACTGCTCAAATGTTTGAGAGGTTAAGCATTTGAATAGAACCCATAAAGTGGTGCAGTCATAGCTGAACCAGACCCTCATATACCTAGGAATTTCATGGCATATTATTTACTGATATAAATTTAAAATCTGAAAGTAAATGTATGCCATTTGAAACACTTCAAAGATTCAGTATTTCAATTGCCCATTACTAATATACAAAACCCTACAGAATGCATAAACAGCTATAAATATCTTGAAATATTACTGATTCATTCCCTAACATTCATTAATCATACTGATTTTATTGTCTCTGAGGTACTCATACAGCTCAATATCTCTCTTAAGACCAACATACGGACCTCAACACAATACTGTACAAACTAAAATGTCCGTATGCCTCAGACAGAATACTTTCTCTCTCTCTCACTCTCTCTTTTTTTACCTTGGAAAATTCAAGAAGATATAACATTGTGCAAAAAAATCAGTATACTGTGCTGTTCCTTTAATCTGTAATATTCTAGAGCACACTCTGTAACTTACCCCTTTTCACCAATATCACAGTGTTAACCACAGAGCCAACCTATTACTAGCAGCCATTATCGATATACTCTTTTTTTCTAAACTTCCTCATTTTGCTTGCATTCTTACAACCACTGATTAGAGACATTGAAAGGAAGTAAATAATGCAGCTCTGGGCTCTAGTCTGTGCAAGCTGATATTACAGAGATTTTGATCACAGTAGTAGCAATGACAATTTATAAACTGTCAAACTGCTCTTTTCCATGTAATGAGTTATGTTGCTGCATAACAACTTGCTGCTTCCTTAAAAAAAAACTGAATGACCAATTACAGTCTTTCCTTAAGCTAAATAGGTTTGTCAGCTTTGCCACCAATAATCATTATCTCTACTACTATCTGCAATACTAATACAAATGCTTCACCTTTGTTTTACTCTCCTTTTACTATAAGCTGCACAGAAAGAGCATTCCACAGACTTTTGTGTTGTGCAATCCCCCAAAATAGAAGACATTCTTCACCTATTTCTTCTTTCAAAGACTCCTTAAGAGAATTCTGATATAACAAAAACAGGTGATGCAACACAAATAGCAGGCAAACCAATAATTGTATTCAAATGTGAGCGCTTTCGTAGTAATCACTACTGCTTCATCAGACATTTAAACACACTGAAAACATCCTTTTTATATGCTAAAACCTATCATGTGATTAATTAATATATGATGAAACACTGATTCTTCAAGGCATATATAACATTGCTACAAATAGACAGAAATAAGTAACATAAGATAAAATTATATATACAGCTAAACATACCTCTACTGCATTCTATACACATAAGATGAAATAACATAAAAACTGTGTAAGAACTGTGTAATACCAAGACATACAACTGTGTATAACTCTAAAACATTTATATATCCTATTACATTTATTTTCTAAGTCTTCTCATTTTAAGTACAGGTTGAATAGGAACTACATCATTAAGGCCCTTTCCTAAATTCACCCTCAGTTTAATGATCCATTTTGTTTCCATTGCTTCTGTCCAGTTTCTTATATCACCCATTCTGATACTTGATATATTTTTGCCAACGATAAGAAATGTAAACTTATGTAAAGACCCCATCTGTGAAGTATGTTTGGCTAAAGCATTTGTTAATACATTATTTTGTATATCATAAATATGTTCTCTTATTCTGAACCTAAACATTCTGTTTTACCTATGTAAAATGCTACATAGCTGACATACAAATATACTATATGTTCAGAATTACAGTTACCATTAACCTTAAAAACAAAGTTCTTCCCTAAATCAGGGTGGTTAAAACATCCTTCTGAATTAATATGAATACATTGGTTACATTTACCACATGGACTGGTATAAAACTTATCTACTTGCATTACCCTATTCTTATGAGGATTCTAGTCATATTAAGCATATTTTTAAACTGAAATTTGGGGCTGGGACCTACAATCTCTCTCACTGCTGGATCCATCATTAAAATAGACCAATATATTCTGCATACCCCTAAGATGGACTTAACATTGTTAGTATATTTAATGGGAACTCTGAGTTTATCTTCATTTGAACCATTTCCTGTACTATATATCTTACTTTTTGTGCTCTGTTCAGAAAAATACGGTTGAGCTGAAGTCATTCTTAAAGTCCTGACTGAATCCGTAATATTAGAAATATTCATATGATTATAGCCTCTTTTAACTAGTTTGCTTTCTAAATCCTGCAATTCTATGTTAAAAACTGCTGGACTGGTGTTTAGTCTAGATGCCCTCATACTCTGACCTTTAATAACATTGTGAAATACATAGCGAGGGTACATGCTGGTCTTATGTAGTAGCGTATTCTTTTAACATTCTTTTCTATATATACTGGTGATAACCTTATTTTCATTATTAATAGTGATTAGCACATCTATGAAACTTTACAATTCTCTTGCAAAATGCAGAGAAAACCTTAAAAATTTGGTCGAAGTGTTTAGATATTCATGGAACTGGTTCAAATCTTCATTGCCTTCCCATAAAAAGAAAAGGTCATCTACAAATCTTCAATATAACTTGACTTGAGTTCTGTATGGACCCTCTAATATGTGTTCCCTTTCCCATATGGCCATAACCAGGTTGGCGTAGTTATTGGCACATGAAGTGCCCATAGCTATGTCATCCCTTTGCCAATATACCTGTTCATCAAAAACAAAAACATTATGCATTAATATAAATTCCATCAAAAAGGTGTATAAAATCTGTAGTTCTATTATCTAATTCTGTTGTCATCTGCAGGAAGGCTCTTAACATCTCAATTCCCTGTACAGTCAGAATTTTAGTGAATGATTAAACATCAATTGTAACCATCACAATTCCTGTCAATATTTTCCCTTTGCAATACTTATATAAACCATTAACAAAATCTGTAGTATCTTTCACTACATCATATAAGTCCAGATATTGTCCAAATTTTTTCACTAAAAATATAGAGAGTGGTTCAGTGCTGCAGCCCCCTCCCGAAACTATAGGTCTCATTGGTGGATCTTCTGCATTTTTTATGAACCTTTGGTAAACCTTGTATACTTGGTATCACTGGGTTCTGAACAGTAAAATATTGCAACAGTTTTAAATCTATTAGGCCTAATGTAAAACATTCAACCAAAGCACAATTTATACTATGTACTATCTTTTCTACATCTAACACAGTTATTTTACTATATACATCATTTAAAAATTCACACATTGTATTAAAATAATATATGCAGTCCATCACTACGATGGGTCTGCCTTTATCAGCTGGTCGAATGCATATAGACATGTCATTTTGCAAGTTAAATAAAGCCATTCTGTCTTCCGATGTCATATTAAAGAAGTGATTTCTGTCAAAGCTCAAGTCATTATAAAACAACTTAAAGATATCACTACATGCTTTCTCAAAAGCTGTTAAAATAACATTGTTAGTAGGGACAAAAAACTTGGTTTAGAAAATACATCAAAACAAGCATTAGAACGAGCATTAGAAGTAGTGTTAACATCTGTTTCATAAATGCTTTTCAATCTCACTGACCTCAAAAAAGTTTTCAAGTCCAGTATTACATCTGTAATATCCAAGTCCCTTATTCAAAATTTGTAGCTCATACTGCGAAAGTTGCTGACTAGAAATGTTCCACACAATCAAGTCTGGCTCTTCCACATCCTTTTAGCATTTGATTCATGCCCAAATATTCTCCTTCTGATTTGCGTTTCAGGCGATTTCTGCCTCTAGATCTCCCCCTTTGATTCTCCATGCGTAATGTTATTGAAAAAAGGATACATGTGACCATTTCCTGTCACGTCGAATGTACTCTGTCTCCCTCTACTGGCGTCTTGTCTTGGATACACCATCAGCCTGTCTGGCATAACTAAATGTGCCACATTAGGTTTCCTTCTGACGTCTTTTGGATGAGGTATTTAACTGGATTTACTGGGCTATTTTGTGCTTTGTCCGTATTGGATGAGGTATTTACCTGGATTTACTGGGCTATTTGTGCTTTACTCCTTAAGAGGACACTACTTTAAGTTAATGCAATGCTACTTTTTTACAAATCTCCCAAGCACCAGCCTCTCAGAACAATATACCTACTATATTAATTCTTTAAGTGCACATGTAAAAATAAATTTACATCTATTTATTGTAAACTATCTGGTTGACAAAAACATATAAAATATCAATATAATCAGTTAAGAAACTGTTTTCATATGCTGAACTTTTTTATGGACCTTTACATACGCTTTTTGTAAGCAATATCATGAAACATCCAGAACACTAATACAGAAAATGAGCATTCTGTTGCACACTAACAATTTAGTGAGTTTCAAGTAAGTTTCCATATGTGTGCTCATGCAGTGAAGCTCACACCACTGGTACTTTCCTGAGCTGTACATTATCACATAACACATAACAGGCACGTATACTGCAGTCTGATTTTGTTCACAACTCCAATAAATATTATTGGTAGCATTGCACTGTTGTTACTACATTCGTGCTAACCAAAATAATGATAATATAAAGACAATGTGTGTCCTGCATTACATTGCACACTTATTTCATTTAAATACATGGGGTTGCACATTTGTAAAATGATTGACAGTGGTATAATCCAGTGTTATCATGCCACAAGAACTGCTCACCTATGTATCACAATCAACCACCTTATGCACTGAGGAAAAGCTGAATGCTAGACTGTGAAGTTGCCATCCATTTTAGATGCCCTGTGCCATTGCAGAAGAGAAAAAAATAGAACTGATTATTTGTATGGTGCATAAACTCCAATATGGGTTTCCCTAAGCAATGCTTGTAGGGCAGTATGTTGGCTAGAATAGGTTGGCTGTCAACAACTGACATTTATATCCCCAGCATTGAGAAACAGTGTTACATAAATGGTTCAACCACTCCTTATGATACCAAAACAACTAGGGGCCTGGTGAACCATTGCTGCTTGGTCAGTTTACTAAAACCCCCACTGAAAACATACTAAGATTGTGGGTGATTATACATGTTATACATTACAGAGCCAAAGGTTATTGTTGCAAACTACTGGCTTTTCCATGAAAGGCAGCAAAAGCTGGAAAGAAAGCATAATGAATACATAGCTGTGACGGAATGCAGTAGCATATTGCTGCATACCTAGGTTTAATACTGTTCAACGTATCAGTATGTATCAGTTCCCTATGTTTCCATATTTCATGGGTTGCAACCAAAGTGTGCCTTGTGCATGCATTTGTTTATTTGCTAAAGCTGCACATTTCATGCTGTGATTTAGTAAACACATCTCTAGACACTTCCCTAATATTATATTTGTAATGTAATGCACAATGTTGTTTTTTCATCATTGAATATCATAATCATGAACTGTGATATGTTTTTGCCTAGATCGAAACAAATAGCAATATTTGGTAATCAGTTTCATTTTTAATGTCTGTAATGTGACACTGTATTATCTTCTGAGCAGTTATAGGGCACTTGTCTAGAATCTTTTGTCATGAAGTAACAGCAGGATACGTGTGTGATTTGATGCCTATGTATGGTAAGGATTTTAAATAAGCATGTCCCACTGTACATCTTAGTAGCTTGTGTAGGTATGGTGCTTAGCATGTTTATTATCTTTATTGACCATACAGTGTTGACCCAGTATTGTGAATGCAGTAACATAGTTAGGACAGGGGTGAAGATTTGTGTTTTAGGTCACTCCATAGTAAATCATTTTTTAACAGAATCATGTCTAGTTAATGCTGCTATACACAAAGTTTGGGAACTTTTTGTATGTGAGTACCAAAGAACATCATAGTGTTTTGTTAATATTATAAGTGGTTCCCTGCTTGTTTATTACAGAGCAGCAAATGGAGGATAAGACTCGGAAGAATGTGACCCATGAGGACAGCTTAGCTACTGTGAGACAGGAGGTGCAGGCAGCAGTGGAGCATGCTGTCAAGCCCCTACGTGAGGCAATACAGCGGCTAGAAGACCTGGTAAAACAATCTCTTCGGTGTCAACCTGGGGATGGAACATCTGCTAAGAGGATAGCTAGGGAAGTACATGTCCTGCCTGATGCTTTGAGTGAGATAGAGCACAAGCTGACAGGGTTATCTGATGTCCAGGCAGACCAAAATATCATGGCATCAGAGCCTCTTCAAGGGGACCCTGTTGTTCCAGAAAGAGATGAGCATAAAATGAAACACCCCTGAACGTGCTCTGGTGAGTACAAAAAGTCTCTTGAAAATATTTTAATAAATTTGAAAAAATATTTAGAGTTATTAAACTACATTGATGTTTCCTCTTTACTGTTGTTATGCAACAAATACATCATTACTTGCGTCCTGAATTGTCTCTACCTGGGATACAGTTAACCAATGGTGAGAAGCTATTTTACTGTGCTAGGTACAATTAGCATTTAAATATCTTGATACTGCTTTATTTTTCTGAACCTGTGATTAATTAGTTATCTTAAAGCACACCGTGCACAATCAGCAGATAAATGCAAAATGCATCTGATTTTGTGATGAGATTTTTTACTATATTCCTGGTAGTAGCATTCATCGTGGTTACTTTGCACACTTATAGCGGAGGGTGGTCTCACTTTTGGGCATCTCTCAAGTAGCCATTAGCTGCCACTAATTCCTCTCCTCATTCAGTAGATCTACCAGACCCCCTTAAGCCTCTCCCATACTATACTCAAGCTACATCATGGGCAGTGAAGAGATCGAGGAGCTGCTGCAGCATCGTACTACTACAGGGCAGTGTCTCTTACTACTTTCCTCCTCCTGTATGCATGAGTTTTGTACTCCCCCAAGACTGGGACATGTACTGGACATCAGCATCGATTCACCCTTCACTTCTACAAAGGGCTGATATCAGCAGAATGCCTACCCACCCCCTGAATAACGCCGTCAATGCTGGTTACTCTGGTGTATCCCATGCATATATGTCTCCCTCCACCCCTCCAGGATGGGCAACTTCATGGCTGATTTCTCTGGTGTACCCCATGCATACACGTCTCCTTTCACCCCCCCCCCAGGATAGGCACCTTCATGACTGGTTTCCCTGGTGTACCCCATGCATAAACCTCTTCCTACACCCACCATGATGGGCACCTTCATTGGCTGGTTTCCCTGGTGTACCTCATGCATACACCTCTCCCTACACCCCCAGGATTGGCACATCCCTCCTACCCCACCAATGCCTGAACCACTAGTCAAACTCGGGTAACCTAGGCCATAGACAAGACTTCATCCCTATATGCCACTATGCTGGCATTTATGTTCATGCTTTTCTGTAGTTAACATACCAAAAGATTTGCTGTGTTTTGATATAACTTTGTTTGAAACCACACTCCTTCACTATGATGTTGCTAGGGTTAGGCAACATGTGCACAGTTTTAACTGCAAGTGACATGTAAGAAATAAAATGACATCTGACAGCATTGCTTTCTGCCTTATTTCTACAGATCATATTTGAACAAATGTACATTTGTGCATGTTTTCTTTCACCTCATTTTAGATAGTGCTGTGTCCAAACTGTGGAGCAGAATGATCACCTTGGTACACACAAGGGTCTCATTGTTAAACCATTTTTAGTCTTCTCAATGATATGGAAGGAAGTTCAAAGCAAAAGGCACATGGAGTGAAAGTGAGCACAGACAAGACAGTTGTCATGGAAGTAAATGAGGAAAATCAGAAGAAGCTGAACACTGAGAAAGAAGAGAAAATAGTGAATCGGGTTAACGGCTTCAAGTATCTGAGAGAGATGGTTGAGGATAAGGGAAGTTTGAATGAGGCCAAAGCTACAATCAAAGGGAACAAAGCTAACAGTGTCTCAGGGACAGTGTGTGACAGAAGAATGCCAAGGAAACTGAAAAGTAAGGTGTACAAAACAATCATGCAAACAGTATTTTTGGATGATACAGAAACCTGTGCAGAGAAGGCCGAGCAGAGATGATGGCGATGAAATGCCTGAGATGTATGGTAGGATTTATACTGTGGAACAAAATGCCTGAGATGTATGGTAGGACATATACTGTGGAACAGGCAAAGAAATTATACCATCAGAGTAGAAGATAAAGTATCTCCAATTGCAGAAAAGGACATATGTCCAGGAAAGCAGAAGACAATTTGAAGAAGATGATTTGGGAGAGACAGGAAGAAGGCAAAAGAAAGCACGGACTTCCAAAAAAGAGATGGATGGAATGCATAAGAGAAGAACTAGAACAATCAGGCACAATTGTTAAAGAAGTAAAATATTAGCAATGGATCGAGAAAGGTGGCAGCAGTTAATGCAAAACCCTGACCCTATGTAGAAAAAGGGGAAAAGGGGGTTGTTGAAGATGATGTTCAGGCTCCTCACCTTGTGTTTCTCACAATCATAGTATGCCTTTATGGATGCAGTGGTTTGGAAATCTTGCATCATTGCAAGTGTGCATCAAAACACTTCAGAAATCACACTGGTACACAGCTTGTTTGTTTGTGTCTTTTGGCTTTTTCCCAGTTAGGGGTCGCCACAGCAGAACTACGGTCCGCTAATGATTGGTAGTTGATTTTTAAGTGCCAAGTTAACAGCCCTGACACACAACCTTCAACAAAGGTACGCTCATTCACGCATATCTCCACGCAGAAGATGCTCTAGCTGAGAATCGAACCGGATAGCGTCTTACTTTGAGGCGACAATGCTACTACACACAAATAATAAAATAAAATAAATTAAATAAAATAAACAAATGGCAACTGTGGAATGCTGTTGAACAAATTTTACTTAAGAGCTTTTCTTTCAGCAAATCACTTGAACTTCTTCAGATACAGTCTAGACTTACTAACACTGTTTAAATATCCCTCTTAAAAAGTCACATAATCACCACCTAGCATCTTAAAGGTACAAAGGGTCTACTTTATTTCCGTGAAATCCGAATTGGTCAAATACAATTCGCACAAACCAAAACAAGCGAAATGCGAATACATCGAACGCACTAAACCGCAAAATTCGAAATCTCGATCTCTCATAGTTGGCCAACCCCACCACCCGCAACATACTACCTACCAAAACACAGTAAAAAACAATACATACAAACACTAAGCAAAACCCTACTTCTAACCCTAAAGTAAAGCACCAAAACCCTACTTCTAACGCTACACTAAATCCTACATACACAACTATCTATGCACTATCCTTAACCCCTCCCTATCCTTAAGGTCCATAACTACCACACACTTACCCTACTGAGCTATACTCAAACAAACTAAATATTCCACACACATACACTTAACAAAACACTACACTAAACCTTACATACATTACCTAGTTATGCACTTACCAAAACCCGCACCCTAACCCTAAGGTCCGTAACTATTGTGCACTTAAAGGAGCTATTCCGCAGACGGACCAACTCTGCGAATTTGATATTTCCACTTTTGCGGTTTAGTACATTTGACGTACTCACATTTTGCTCATTATGTGTCGCGCGAATTGTATTCGACCAATTCGGCTTTCGCTGGAATAAAGTAGACATAACAAATATGTAAAAATAAAAAAAATATTTGTATTATAAAAATACAAAATTACTCAAAACCAAGCATGTGCATTTTTATATTTTATCCACGTACCTACATAAAATTATACATACAAATATGCATATACACTCATTTGTATATGTGTAAATATATATATATATATATATATATATATATATATATATATATATATGGGTCTACTTCACTTGGTCGACAATTCATTTGATCGACTTTTATTTGGTTGACAATTCATTTGATCGACAAGCAGTTTTATGTGGGGGGCTTCACCCCCCACACCCCCCAATGGGGGCTGTGCCCCCCACACTCCCCTAACTATATATATATATATATATATATATATATATATAGATATATAAATATATATATATATATATATATATATATATATAAAACTCCAGGGTCGCACAACATTGGGGAGGGGGGCAAATCTGCCTGTCGATCAAATGAATTTTCGACCAAATAAAAGTCGATCAAATGAATTTGTCATATATATATATATATATATATATATATATATATATATATATATATATATATATATATATATATATATATGTGTGTGTGTGTGTGTGTGTGTATATAAACATGCACGTTCATATACATAAATATCCATAGACAATATTTTTATCTGTCCAAGTTTTTTAACTTGAGCAAGCAATTAATAGAACATAGGTTGCTTAATCTTGGGTAATTATAAGCATTAAGATGTAACTGCCAGAATAGTTCTAAATTCTAAAATTCTGATGAAGTCTTCTGTAAGAAGATGAAAGCGCTTAATCGTACTGTGCAAACTTTTGGTATTTATTGTGTGGCTGGAGAAATTAAAGATTCACTTTTTACTTCATGTGAGCCTTGGTTCCTTTGTGACATCATCATGCATTCGTGTTGAGGAGGGACAGCCTTTATTGGAGCTCTGTGTGGCAAGATTGTGGTTATTTTAATGTTTTCAGACCAGTGTTTACTTGTTTTATCAGTTTATAATTCTAAATTGTCTAACTTTAAACTCAAAGGACCACCCCTTGTATCATGGACTACTTGGTCAATCACTCTAAATTTAAAGGAATGGTCATGGTTACTAACTATGTGTCTAGTTAAGGCATCATCTAATTTCTTCTTAATACTATAAAGTTGGTCATATACCCTTTCTCTAAGTCTGTATTCGGTCTTGCCAACGTAGGGACTAGTGCATCCTTGGCATTTTGCTAGATATACGACCATCTTAGAATTGCAATTAAATTTCTGCATGGTGTTATTCCTCTGATTATTTATGACAAATGCCTTCCCTATCTCCATATATTTGCAATAGGGGCAGGTTCTGCACCTAAACATCCCTGGATTTTTAGTCCCTGTTTTACTTTTGGATTCTAAAATATTGTTAAGATTTAACCCCCTCTTAAAGATAAATCTGGGATACTCTCTCACTTTTTCTCTAACTCCTATGCCATCCATTAATAAACACCAATTTTTTCATACTATTTGGAACAATTGTGTTGAATCCAAGCAAAAAAGTGTGATAAAACTGACAGTATAGTTAGGTTTGTGAGAAGATTCATTCAGGGGATATTAATTCTATAATTTGTCCTGGATGTCCTATACAAAATGGGTTTATAATAACCTATGTCCATCTTATAAATGGTTTCTTCTATAAGTTCGTCCAGCAATGACGACAGATACCCACATCTACTAAACATGTTCTTTAAATTAATAATTTCTTATCAAATTCTTCCTTTAAAGTAACCATCTTAGCTGCCCTAACTGTCCCTTTACAACTGATTATTTTTGATGGGATGGGTGGCAGCTCGTATAATGTAGGAAAGTGTTCAAATATGTGTTCTTCCTATATATTTTAGCTAAACATCTTCCGTTATTACGTTCTTTCCTTAGTTCAACATCTAAGTAAGAAATTTTATCTGGATGAAAGCTATAATAAATTGCAGAAAATCAGTGGTTGTTTTCAAGTAATATATTAAATCTCTTGTTGTTTCTTAATTACCCTTCAATATGATAAATATATCATTCAAATATCAGGTAAAGAAGTAGATTTTATCCCAAAATTGGTTATTTTTAAATAGGAACTCATGTTTCCAGTATGCCATAACCAAATTTGCGAAACTGGCACCACATGGGGACCCCATCGCTATTCCTCTTTTTTGTATATAGTATTCATCCTTAAATACAATATAATTATTAGTAAACATTATATCCAAAAGTTTAGTCGACAGGGATGCATCTGAAGAAGGGGCGCCCTTGTGTTTTAATAGCAGGGATACCCATTCCATACCTAGTTGGTGTGGAATTGATGTGTATAGATCTTTCACATCAGTTGTTAAAAAAAAATTATAATTTTCATTAAATTCTATGTTGTTAATACTCTGCAAAAATGAACAAGAATCTATACAAATGCGACCCTCTGTTGCTACAAACTCTTTTATGAAATTGTCAACTACTTTACCACTTGAATAAGTGATAGAATTTCTACCATCCATGATGGGTCTTAGCGGGGCCTATTTAAATCTTTATAAACCTTTGGAATTCTGAAAATGACAGGAATTAAAAGTGCAGGCATTGATAAATAGTTGAAATGGTCCACATCTATCCTAGCATCTATAAACAGATCATTAATATAAGTCCTTATTCATTGATATCCTATATTAACCTCATTTAGAGAACTTTGTTCATAAGTACTAGACTCTAATACCTTCCTCATTCGTCATCATAATCATCAGCATCCATAAAGACAAAACCCCCACCCTTATCTGGTTTCATCACCATCACTGGTGATGCTTTTAAGTTAATTAAATCCTCCCATTCAAATTTATTTAAATTCTTTATCTTAGAGTGATTGCTGGATAATAATGCACGTACTTCCAACTCACAAATACATTCAAACACTATAAGGGAGGGATGTACAGATAGGTTATACAAGCTAGAAATCCCAAAATTAGTATTGATGGTTTGCGTTAAACCAAGTAACATAGTTAAATTAACTTTATGTAAATTGTCATACCATTTTCTGTTTTTGTTTTTATCATCCGGGTACCCTTAAAGATCCTGTAGACATACCTCTTCGAACACTTTAATGGTTTGATATAAATTTGTTGTAAAACATGAAGGTTTCACAAAACACTAGTATCCTGTCTAACATTTTTGAACAAATACTCTAAATTTAATTTACGAGTGTACTGTTTAAAGTCTACTACTGTTTTACTATGGTCAGCTCTTCTAGTTGGTACAAAATTTAAAACATATTTCAAAACCTGTATCTGTTCATCACTCAAAAAAACACCTGATAGGTTAATAACATTAAAATTAGGTTAATAACATTAAAATTGTCCATATGATCTCTTACTGTTCGTCAGTTGATGAATCTGACAACGTCTGCCCTCTCATCCTCACCGGCCTGCATCTAGCAGTCTTGTTCTCTTTTTTTAATAAAAATACTTTTGGATGCGTACCCTGTGCATTTCCTACAGAACTAGTTGGATTTACCACAGGATCATTATTAACTAGTAGTTCCTCCACAACTCCTTCATTCTCAGCTTCAGAAGAGGTGGCTTCAGTTCTTACCAATCTAAAAAACTTAGTCATCAAAGCGAAAAATTATGATTGGTTGTTAACATTAGAAGCAAGTATGTGCGGCCTTGCCTTATTTAAGGTAGTCTTCCAGTTGTTCCGAACATTATTGTTGTTGTTGATAGTGCCTGAAGTTTTTCCACTGTTTTTCTAACAACTAGGATCCAAAGCTTCAAAAGCTGTACTGTTTTCGTAAGCAGTGACACCCCTTAGCAACTTGTGCTTACGAACGATAACCTCGTTCTCATGTAATTCAACCTCTTTCAGAACCTGTTCATAGGTTCCCTTTGATTTGAAATCAGCCACCATGAGACTAACTTCTTCGTCTGCCCTTAAGATGTCCTCCTTCAGGGCTGTTAATTTTTTTTGGTTGTTTTCAATTAAAAGTTTCAGCAACTGCAACCCAGCATTGTTGAAAAATTGAGTCAATTCACCTAAATGGGTCAGAAGAAGTAATTCCATTAGGACACTTAAAAAATCTTAGCCCCTTAGGTACAATAATTAACTCAATGCACCTCTCAAAGTACCAGTTTTCAAGGTCAAGAGACCTATCTTTTTTAAATTTTACAGAAATTCCCACATTTGTTACAATATTCCTCTGTCTTAACTCGAGTAGTTTTGTAGTCCGCTCTAACAAACGGATCATACCTGTTGTCTAAGACAGAACGAATGTTGTACTGCAGAGGTCTTGTTTCAGTCAGTTTGGAAGTTTTGGTGTCTATTGGTGGTTCCCTGGTATTCAAATCAACCACCATAACTTGTTCCTCATCGGAACAATGTAACATCTCAGCAGCTTCCCCCTGCTTCGTTACCAGCACTTTTAAAGTCTTTGAATATCAGACATAGATGAAAGCAAAATCCTTAGTAAACCGCTCTCACTCAATGAAGGTGTAGAATGCACGGTCATATCCATCAATTAGTCAATCACCACCTCGGCCATCAGATACCATGTACCAAGAACCAATAAATAGAAAATACGTGAAACCAATACTACACAAAAACAACTCCAAAAAGCAAAGGCTTCTGATTGTCAATAAAGGCTGGAAAAACTGGAACAAAAGGTTTGAACAGTAGTGGACTTTAAACAGTACACTCCTAAATTAAATTTGGAGTATTTGTTCAAACATGTTCATAGGTTCATAGGTTCATACTAAGCTATCTGCCCTAGGGCATTTATAAGCCTAGCCAGAATGTGTTTGGCTTTCGCCACCCATTTTAAATTAATTTTGCTATGCCCTTTTCTGAGGTTAGTATACTGTGCCTCTGTCTAACAGTGACACAGAAGTGATACCCGGTTTAAACCTATGATCTCCCATCCACTCATCAAGATTCCTCTTGAAGAGGGTCAATGAGGGACTCTGCCTAACCTGGACTGGGATTTTATTCCAGAGTGAAGGGAGCCTCTGGGTTATGAATCTGTCCCTCCAGCATGTCCTATTTATTTCAGTGCTGAGGTTCAAGTCTCTCAAGCACATAGCTCGATGGGATTTGGATTTTCTGAGGTGCAGCATGTCCATTAATTCCAGGTTGGACATGGCTTTATACATCAGGCACAGATCGCCCCTGAACAGGCGGTATGCCACTGAGTAGAGCTGGAGTTTCTTTAACCGGGCAGCATATGGCATCTGTCTGAGCCCTTTGATCCTCTTGGTGAGGTACTTTTGGGGTCTTTCCAGTTGCTGCAGGTGTCTGGTAAGGTACATCCCAAAAGGGGCATTGTACTCAATTATGGGCCTGATGAGGGATGAGTAAAGAGGCACGATGACCTCTCCTGATCTAGATGTGAATCCCTTCATGATTAGGTGGGCTATATAAAATGTTTTTCTAACCACTTTGGCCACGTGGTTGTCAAATGAGAGACTGCTATCAACTTGGGTCCCCAGGTCCCTAATTACTTCTTCTGTACTTAATGGATTACCACCTATGTGGTAATTTGTGGGCACTTTGTTTTTGCCAAAGGGGATGACTATACACTTTTTGGCATTTAGCTTGAGGCCATGGCTCTGGCACCAGTTGTCTGTTTCTATGAGGCCCTTTTGGAGGATGCTTGTGTCGGCTGGAGAGTTGGTTATGTTGCCCAGTTTGCAGTCATCTGCGAACTTGGTTAGCCACAGTCCTTCCGTGTTGGCCTGTATCTCCGAGAAATATATACCGAACAAGAGAGGTCCCAGGACTGAGCCTTGTGGGATGCCACTTGTAACTGGTTTGGAGTCTAACATGGCTCCAGCAATTCTAACCATGTGGGTTCTGTCCTTGAGCCAGTTTGCAACCCATCTAGTGACATAGGGGTTTATATTTAAGCTGGTGAGCTTATCTATAATGCCCGAGTGGGGTATTGTATCGAAGGCTTTTGCAAGGCCCAGGTAGGCTGTGTGGACCACTTTCCCCTCATCAATGGCCTTGGTGACTGTTTCAAATAAATCAACCAGGTTTAAGAGGCAGGATCTGCCCTTAACAAAGCCAAACTGGGTAGGATCCAGTGTCTGTAGGTCCCTAATATCTTTATTTATGAGGTCCATGATAATCCTTTCCATAGCTTTGCAGACCAAGCTAGTCAGGCTTATGGAGCGATAGTTTCCAGGATCCGTTGAGGCACCACCTTTGTGGAGAGGGACCACTGTTGCTGTACGCCACTCTTTGGGTACATATCCTGTAGTAAGGCTGAGATTGAACAGTAGTTTTATGTTTGGGTTTAGCTCTTCTTGGAGTTCATGTAGGATGCAGCCCGGGATACTGTCTGGTCCCATTGATGCTGTTTTTTGCTTTGGAGAGGGCGGCTCTTACCTGAGCATCTCAGATGTCAGGGGGGCAGCACTCTGCTGGGATAGATATTTGCCCTTTTGGTGGGGGGGGGGAGTTTGTGCTGAACCTGTCAGCTAGAATGTTGGCAATGTCTGTGGGTTCGGTGTATTTTTTGTCATTTTGGACTAATTCTGAGCATATCTGGGAATTCCCACCCAGGTTCCTAACATAACTAAAGAAAGCCTTGTGATTATCCTTAGTGTCCTGTGCAATTTTTCTCTCAAAGCTGGCCTTAGACGATTTTATGAGTGCCCGTAGTTTTTTGCTAATACTGATCAGAGATGCCTTCCCTTTTTGGGATTTTGCTCCATCATTTAGTAGCTTCCTCCTTCTATTGTATAGTTTGTTTATGGCTGGGGTCCACCAGACAGGACATCTGCCTTTGGAGGATTGGGTCTTGGTTTTATTTGGGATTGCATGATCCATGCATTCCTGAAGGTGTTCATAGAATGCATTTATAAAGGATTCTGCGGTCTGTTAGACAGGATACTAGTTGTTTTGTGAAACCTTCATGTTTTATACCAAATTTACACCAAACTATTAAGTGTTTGAAGAGGTGTGTTTACAGGATCTTAAAGGGTACCTGGATGATAAAAACAAGAACAGAAAATGGTATGACAGTTTAACCAAAGTTGAACAAAAAGCCCTGAAGGAATTAAGAAATAGAAATGATTTAAGGTTTATGAAAAGTGACAAGGGTGGACATATAGTGGTAATGAGCAATGAACAATACAAAAAAGGCACGTTGAAATTACTTAACAATATTGACAAGTATGTTCAAGTGAATGTAAGGGATATTTTTAGAAGTTACCAATACATTCACTCTTTTTTGTATGATGCTTTAATGAGTCAGGCAAAGGATTTAAAAATGTACAACTTTTGTTTTATTGAGAAACTAAAGATAGGGGTACTTTTTGGTATCCCAAAGGTTCATAAGAACTTGGAGGAACCTCCTTTTAGACCAATAGTGTCTTCCCCTCATTCAATAAGTGAGGGAATTGCTTTGGTTATCGATTCTGTTTAGAAATCCTTTGGTGCAAAATGTGCCTTCTTATTTGAAGGATTCTTGGGATTTTTTTTAGATAAATTGAGACAGTTTTCTCTAAGTTTTGATTGTGACAGTAACAGATATTTTATTTTAACTGTTGATGCTGTGTCATTATTTACCAGTATACCCCATTTGGAAGGTGTGGAGGCTGTGAGACAGTGTTTGTTTAATAACACCACTCTAAGGCAAACCAAGATGAACTTTTTGTGCAGTTTGCTAAAAATAGTATTGCACAATAATTGTTTATGTTTAATAGGGTTTATTACAAGCAATGCAAAGGCATCGGGATGGGTTCCCCAGCTGCACCAGCCTATGCTATCATCGTGATGGCATTTTGGGAAACTACCATTCTTATAGAATTGAGACAGAAGTACAAAATTCACTATTATACTAGATTTGTCGATTATTTGGTTTTTATAATAGAGGGTAATCACAATGTTGTTGAACAGTTTATGACTGATATTAACACTAAGTCCAAGTTCCTGCAGTTTGTTCAAGGTGAGTGTGGTCATGGGGTCAATTTTCTTGATGTTTCCTTAAAATGGAACAAAGAAACAAAATTATTTGACAGTAGGATACACCGAAAAGAAACCTTTACTAATGGGTATTTACACAACAGGAGCAACCACCCATTCTTTATAAGGAAGAATATTCCCAAGGGACAATACATACTTGCTAGTTGTATGACCACCAAAGATTTGGATTTGGTAGAGGAGTTTGACATAATAACTAATATGTTTTTGAAAATGGGATATGACAGGGAACATATTTGTCAACTTAGTTAAGATATTTTAAAGAAAAGAGATCTGTTATAGCCCCCTTTGTAATTAATAAAGCAGGGATTACTGAAACTAGTCTGAAGCATGGTATTGTTTGTAGGTTGGATATGTCAGTGCATTGTTCCATTATTAGAAACATAATACAAATGAATTGTAAAATTTTGTGCTAGAGGTGAAATCTAATTTTGTTTACAGAAACAATTGTAATATCAAGAAATTATTGGAAAAGACCAAGCAAAAACTTTTTGGGGTACTATTTATTCTACCAAGAGATTTGGAATGTACAAGTGTGGGCATTGCAACTTTAGTAGATATGTTTCGGAGGGTCCATTTGTTATGTTACATCATATTCAACAGGGTGCCAGGACACCTGACTTGTAAAACAAGAGGGGTAGTTTATATTAGTTTATGTAGTGGGTGGGAGGCATTCTATGTTGGGATGACCACCCGTACCTTAATAGAGCATATGAGGGAACATATTTATAGTGTAAGAAGGAAGGATATGAACAATGCATTATTCAAACATTCAATTGAGTGTGAGAAATATAAACATTTTTTATTTTCTAATTTGGATGTAGTAGATGTTGATCCCAGGGATGGTGATTTTAAAAACTATATAGAACAAAGGGAAACTTTGTGGCAAGTGAAACTGGAAGCTGATAAAAGACCTGATTAAAAAGAAGCTATTAACATTAAGTATTTTTTTAAAATATAGAAAATTAAAAATTAAAACGTGAAATTTTAATAGTGGCCGAATTAGTAGTATTCTATCAATTTTTTACTTACGTTTTCTTATTACATTTTTAAGTATGTTTCTTTAAATGTTCAACTGTTTTTAATTTGCTCATCAGGTTTTGGTATACATTGATGACCTAATTGCTGTTCAGTTTGTATTCTGAAGAAGTCTGTTCTAGACGGAAGTATGGAATAAAGAGAGAAAACTCAATTATAAGGGAAATCTGCATATTCACATTATAGTCTATGGCATGCATAATCAAAACAATACCAGGAAACAGTGGTTGTTAAGGGGAAAGGCTCTGGGGTAGTGCAGTAACTATGGACTAAGCCAGTTGGATATGCAAATGACAGGAAATTTACTGAATCACAAAAATCTTCTAAGTGCCAAACTGCACCTAACCGTGTAGGTGCTATAGCACAATCATGTAAGTAGGAAGAGCAACAGACATGAAAAGGTGATGTGTCATGCATGGTGTAAGCACATTGGAGCCCTATGGAGCACAGATAAGCTTAGCTAAGCACAGCTAAGCAAGTGTGTGTGTTGGAGGCTGTATTGACTTATTCCATGAAATGAAGAGCATGTTCGCATCCAGGGAGGGACATTTCTTTGTGTTTATAGGTTCATAGGTTCATAGGTTTATACTAGGCTATCTGCCCTAAGGCATTTATAAGCCTAAAATACTGTGCCCATTAGTTTGTTGTGCCTCTGTCCCAGCAGTGACACAGAGATGATTCGGGGTAAAACCTCGATCTCATCCACAGGTCTAGATCTCTCTTTCAGAGTCAGAGAGTGGCTCTCCTCCACATGGACCGGATTTTATTCCACAGCATAGGGTGTCTCTGGTGTCTCTAATACTCCCTCCAGCACGTCCCTATTTATATGGTTGGACATGGCCTTGTATCACAAGCACCATGTCACTCTGAGCAGATCGTATGCACTGAATATAGAGCTGGAGTTTCTTCAATCTGGCAGCATATGACAGATTTTTGGAGTCCTTTTCCTTTTTTTGTTTTGGAACTTTTCCACTGCTGCTGCAAAGATTTGAGATAGATACATGAACAATGACCTCACTAGATCTGGATGTGAACCTTCATGATCAGGTGGGCAATGTAGAAGGTCTTTTAACCACTGTCCCCTATATCTTTGTTTATGAGCTCCATTATGATCCTCCATGCTTTGCAGAATCCTGTGGTAAGGCTGAGATTAAACAGCTGCCTTATTTGCACTGAACCTGTCTGCCAGTATGTTGGCAAATGTCTGTGGGTTCAGTGATTTTTGTATCATTTGGACTAATTCTAAGCATATCTGGGAGTTTCCACCCAGGTTCCTAACATAGCTGAAAAGGCCTTATGATTGTCCTTTGAATCCATGGCAATTTCTCTCAAAATTGGCCTTAGTTGATTTTTTTATGAGTGCTCGTATTTTTTTACTATAATGATCAGGGGTCCTTTTCCTTTTTTGATTCTATCATGTAATAGCTAGCTTTCTCCTCTTATTGTAAAAAAGTTTGTTAATGGCTGGGGTCCACCAGACTGGATTTTTTGCCCTTGGTGGAAGTCTTCTTGGTTTTTGCCTGATCCATGCAGTCCTGGGAGGTGTTCATAGAAGGCATAGAAGGCATTTTAAGGGGCTTGGGTTTGGGTTGGTTGTTCCACTGGCTGGCTCATACCAAAGGAAGGGATACCAGTAGTGTGTTTGCTTTAGAGTAAGTTCTTCACTATGGTCTTAATTGTTAAAGCTGATCATCTTGTCTCTATATTGTGTGTGTACATGAGGCAGTTATAACATTGCCTCAAGATTCCCAGATTCACCAGCTGGACCGGAGAGGAGATTGACAATAACAAGCAAACAAACAACAAGCATATAAACAAAGCTAGATTCAGCAGGCCTTTACATTAAAAGGGAAGGAAATGTGAATGGAAAAAAAGGAAAAAAGGAAAATAGCAGAATAAAAGCAATCAAGAACAAATTACATAGCTAGCAGGTGGAAAGCATCACAGTCAGCCAATCATACAGGCAGCATCTGCAGCACAACAGTATAAACTATGGAAACACCTTGCAGTCTGTTTTTCTCACAAACTCTGCACCATTGATGTACACGTGGGATGATTTGAACTGGAATAATGTTGGGGGCTGCCATTGCTTTGATCTATCAGTATGTGCTAGAGGCTGAGGATGGAGAGGAGGATAATGCTGACAACCGCCACAGACCGAGGAGGAGAAGACTGTCCAGACCCAGAGTATCTTACCAGATGCTACATGATCTGGAAATAGTAGAGCACTACAGGGTGGACAGAGATATACTTCAGCAAATCAATGAGCTGTGCCAACCTCAACTCAGACCAAGAGCCAACAGAAGGGAACCCATCCCAGTGGATAACAAGGTATGTGTAGCCTTAAGAATTCTAGCTACAGGTACTTTTCAAAGACCTACTGGGGACATCATGGGGGTCTCACAGGCATCTGCATCCAGGGTGATCCACCAGTTCCTGGATGCCATGCTACCACATGCCGGTGAGCACATTTACTTCCCCAACACCCATGAGAAGAGGACCACCAATATGCATCTCTTCCACCGTTTAGCAGAATACCTGGAGGTTCTGGGTGCAATAGACTGCATGCACATCCACATCAAATCACCACCCGGTGAACAGGGTATGGTCTACATAAACTGCAAGGGATTCCCCACCATCAGCTGCCAGGTTGTGTGCAATATCCAGGGCATTATCATGAATGTGTGTGCTGGCAGCCCTGGAAGCTATGGCAACTCCCACATCTGGCATTTGTCACAGCTGTATCAGGCATTTGCCACTGGGGTCATCCCGTATGGCCATCTGGTGGGGGATGCTGGCTATGCACTGCAGCCATTGATAATGGCACCCATCAGAAATACACACACACCCATACAAGAACACCATAATGAGGCACACACACAAACCAGGATCATTTTAGGGCTGTGTTTGGGATGCTCAAATCACAGTTCCACTGCTTTGACATAGTTGGCGGAGCCTTGCATTACTCTCCAGCCACATGTGCACACATGTTCATAGTATGTGCCATGCTACACAGTATGATCCTGTGGAAACAGCTGCAGCAGGAACACCATGGGGAAGGGCCACACAGCCCGCCACCATTACTAAGGTCTCCACAAACACAGAGGGACTCAGAGGAGGAGGCCCCTGAGCCTTCTCCTGTAGGCAGATGGAGGCATGGCCAGTATGCTCAGGCCTTGGCAAAGAGGCAATGTATAGCACACACACTGACACTGTAGGTACCCCATGGACTGACATCTCTCTCTGACTCGCACACACAGTAAAGTGGATGACACACACATCACATTGCCTGTAACTTACCATCTATAGGTAGTGTACTGTGTGCATACAACATAGGCAGCCCTCAGGCACCATCCTCAAAGCTGCTGCAGGCACAAGGTAAGTCAGTCTTCTTAACAATAATTGAATGGATTAGTATGTTTTGCTAGCATATCTATGGTAATGCTACATGATGCAAGGGAATGGGGTGGCCTACTGGGATAGCAGCACGCAACTGACAGCTATGTGGGAGACCAGGAAATGTTTGGCTAAAACTGGCCTTCACACACTATGCAGTAGTACTCAAGGTGGCAAATCCCACTGCAGTATATGTGTGGGGACAACTAACTGGGGGTCATAAGTCACAGGCATGAATGTCAGTGTGGGGGGGTCCCATACTCACCCCTCACTCCCATACAGCAAGTCAGCTGTAGAAAATCAGAGAGAAATGTCTGGTAAAGACACACAAATGGTGGCAATGTTGAATTACTCCCCCCTACAGACTCACACAGTGATAGCACAACAGGACTCGCAATTGCAGTAAGGCTATTAAGGGTAAGAAGTCTGAAATTCAAATGTATGCCATTACAATCTGACCTGGGCTCTTTACTGATATGCCTCTAGTCCCCAAGACAGGGCACAATAGCATGGTAAATGGAACCAAAATGTAAAGCAAATGTCAGCACAGTCTGTGCAAATGTGTACAGTTGATAGGTGTGCCCCCCATATACCCACAGAAATGCAGTAACGTTTGCAAGGAAATAGCAGCATAGCATACATTAGCAGGGCTGTACCAATACACATGAAAACATGTTGCCTGTCTAAAATACACAGGGGTCAATGAGGTATGTGTATGTGTGGATGTTCATCGTGTAATACTGCTGCAGTCATCACACTTGGGTTATCCTGCCATCAGGCGGTTCCGCAGTCGGCCGAATCCCAAAGTCTTGGTCCGGCGTCGGTTGTCGCCGCTTCTTCCCTGACGTCAGTGCGACAAGGGTATAAAAGAGGCAGCTGACGCTATTTTCTTCAGTCTTTCTTGCCGCGTGGTGCCCGAAGCAGAAGCAGTTCACAAGTGCCGGTCAGCCAGCTCCTGAAATTTTTGAATCGAATTTCAGCCCGAAGTCTTCTGTAAAGCAAAGTACCCCATTGGGGAAACTTTTCTTGCCTCAGACCGATGTCAGACAAAGTTAATAACTGCATTTCTTGTGGGAAGCAAATACCTCATAAGGATTTTCATTCTTATTGTATTCTTTGCCTAGGCCCAGACCACGACATCTCTGGTTGTCGGTTTTGTGCTAGGTTCAACAAACGTACAATCAAGCGTCGGGCAGATTTCGCCCGACATTATTTTGGCAGAAAATTTAATTACAGCATGTTGTCAGAGCAACCGACATCAGCAATGATTAAAAAACGTAAGGATAAGGACAGGCAACCAAGGCCAAGACCAGATACCGAGGCCTCAGCAAGGCCTGCCGCCAGTTCTCCGGTTTTCAGCGAGGCGCCTACACAGCCCCTGACTACCGCAGATTTAGAAATTCTGACAGCCTCCCAGACCAAATCAGCTGGGCCTCAGGAGCCAGTTCCATCTCAACCCTCGGACGCCAACCCTGACGGTGATCCGGAGATTTTGAACAGGCCTTCAGTTTCTGAAGGTGTCTTCAAACTGACAACTATCTCTATTAAGTCTTATGCTAAACTTAAAGCCCCCTTAAAAGTTAGGAAACCGGGTCCACAGTCCCCCCCACAGGCCCCTATGCCTAAAAAACAGATGCTTAAGATGGCTGAGGATTTAATTACCCTTATCAGGGGTTTACAACCCCCTCCTGACAAAAGGCCTAGACTGGAGGAAGATTATCCTTGCTCTGACCAAGCATCCATTTCCTCAGCTAACTCTGAGGACCAGGATTATTCCTTCCCTACTTATGAAGACTCAGATGCTGAAGAGTCCATTCCCTCTGCCCCCCCCCCCCCGAAGACTACTCTTTTGGGGAAACTTTACACACCATGAGGGAACACTTCCATTGGGAAGGCCAAGATTACTCTGACTCTAAGAAAAGACTCTGTGAGTTTCTTCTTCTCCCACAGCATAGACCCCTTGCAATTCCTCCAGTTTTAGACATTTTGGATGATGTTTACACTGAATCTAGTCTAAACCCAGATTCCATACCTCCTGCACCAGCTAAACTAGACAGATACTACTGAGTTCCTGATTCTCATAAGTTTCTATATAAAAGCCCTGTTGCAGACCCCGAAACCATTTCCCAGGGTCCCAAAGGGGTTAAGGCCTCTACTGCTAAGAATCCACTACCTTCTGAAAGAGATTCCAGAGCATTAGAAAGATGGGGAAGAAAGTGTATCGTCTGCCACTTTGGCCATGAGGGCCTTAAACTGCCAATTCCACATGCTAAAATACCAGCAGTACTTGATTACACAGTTAAAGCAGAAAATGATCCCTCAGACAGATCAACCTGATTTCAAAGAGATGCAGGATTTTCTGCATGCAGCAGAACAGGTGGGAAAACATACCTTACAGTGTGGTTTTGATTCATTGGAAGCCTCATGTAGAGCAGCTGTCACAGGATCCATAATACGTAGACATGCTTGGCTAAAAGAGCAAGCCTTACCAGATCATGTCAAAGCAAAGTTATTGGATGCTCCATTGCAGAAAGATGTGTTATTTGGTGTCAAAGCAGAGGAAGTTTTAAAGAAAATGGAAGAAAAGGCAAAATCTATGCCGACAGTTAAAGATTTTTTACAGGTACAACCTCCCCGTTTCAGCAGAAACTGGCCATCAGAAAACTGGTCCTTTCCTGCATTAGACAGACACCAAAGGGGTAGGTACAAATGCCCAAGGGGCAGAGGCCAGCCACAAGGTTCTTTCAGGCCTAGACAATGGCAAACAACAACTCAAAGAGGTGGAGATGAAAGATCTCAACCCTTCAGGAAACAAACACAATGACTTCCCTCTTCGCCTGCCAAGCAAATTTGCTCTGGCAGCACCTTTGGGAGGAAAACTGGCTCTATTTCCACAAAATTGGTGCATCATAACAAAGGACAAATGGGTTCTGGATATTATTACCCGAGGCTACAGATTTCATTTTCGCACTTTGCCACGGATGAGAGGCATGCCAAATCTGCCTCCAAACCAATGGGCAGAGGCACAAATGCAAATTTCAGCTCTCATGGATATGAAAGCAATTCAAAGGGTACCTACAAAGGAGCAAGGTCAAGGTTTTTACTCAAGACTATTTCTAGTACCAAGAAAGGACAAAGCCTGGAGACCGATTTTAGACCTCTCAATTCTAAACACTTACCTGGAGGTACTCAAATTCAAAATGCTCACACTACAGCAGCTTCTTCCCATGCTGGGCAAGGAGTCTTGGCTGGTAATGTTGGACCTCAAAGAGGCATACCTGCATGTCCCTATCAGACAAGATTGCAGAAGATACCTCAGATTTTTGGCAGGTACAACGCATTATCAATTCTCTGCATTGCCCTTTGTCTTATCTACTGCACCCAGAGTATTTACGAAATGCCTGGCATCAGTAATTGCATACTACAGACAACGAGGAATACAAATTTATCCATATCTGGATGACTGCCTGATCCAAGTGAACAGCAAGGCCATTCTATTACAGCATCTGGCATTTGTAACAAAGCTGCTAAGTTGCCTAGGGTACACAGTAAACAAAAAGAGGTCAAAGCTAATACCTTCACAAGACATAATATTCCTGGGTGCCAGCTTAAATACAATGGCCCAGATGGCTTATCTCACACCAGACAAACTAACACAACTGACTCAATACTTCAAAAAGATGGCAACTTTTACCCAGCTCACTGCAAGGAAAATACTGCAGGCATTGGGGTTCATGGCATCCTGCATTCAACTAATTCCACATGCAAAGCTGCATATGAGGAAATCACAATGGTACCTGAAAAGTGTATGGACTCAACACAGGCACAGCCTCGAAACAAGTATACCTCTCATTCCCTGCCTTCAAAAAGAGTTCCTATGGTGGGCTCAAGCATGTCAAATAAATAAGGGTATTCCTTTTGTCTTACCTCCAGCAAACCAAACTATGACAACAGATTCTTCAGACTACGCCTGGGGAGCACACATGGCAGGACAATGCATACAGGGCAAATGGTCCGCAAAACAAATGCATCTACACATCAACCAAAAGGAGATGCTAGCTGTGCAAAATGCACTGACAGCCTTCAAGGACCTCTTGCATCCAGGACAACTACTAATAAAGACAGACAACACCACAGTTATGTGGTACATAAACAAACAGGGAGGAACACACTCCTACCCTTTATGCAGACAGGCAATGACCTTGTGGAACACAGCATTGACTTTCCAAGTACAACTGCAAGCACAATTCCTGCCAAGAAAGGAAAACATATTGGCAGACGAATTAAGCAGAAATTTGGCAGATCCTCACGAGTGGAGACTACACAAGTATTTTCAATGATAACTCAAAAGTGGGGATGCCCAGACATAGATTTATTTGCCACCCCCAACAATTGCCAACTACAGAAATTTTGCACAAGGACTTATCATTCCCTAGCCTGGAAAGTGGACGCCCTATCATTCAGTTGGACAGCATTGACAGTCTATGCCTTCCCACCACTAGCTCTCTTGACCAAGGTATTACTGAAAGTCAGGTCAGAGAGACCTCAAATGATCCTCATTGCTCCGGACTGGCCACGTCAGCACTGGTACCCATTACTAAGGACCTTGACTCACAGCCCTCCATGGATCTTACCTCAATTCCCATTTCTGTTGACTCAGCAAGACTCTCAGACCCTTCACAGTCAGCTCAGGACTTTAAATTTAGCTGCACAGAGAATACCTTGAATTATCAATCAACACTTTTCTCAAAGGACATCCTGAATGTCATTTTGGAGGCCAGGAGGCCCAGCATCAGAAAAATTTACTCAGACAAATGGAAAGGATTTTGTGCATGGAACCAGGCTTAAGGCCAAAATCCTTGGATACCAAACATTCCTCAAATACTGCAATACTTAACTGAGATGCTACACAAAGGACTTTCTTTCTCATCCACTAAGATCCATGCTTCAGCCATTTCAGCTCAGTATAATACGGATCCTCCCATATTCTCGCACCCTTTACTAAGGCAGTTTCTCAGAGGGGCTAAGAATATAAGACCCCCCCAGAAACCCCCAACGCCAGCTTGGGACCTCAACTTCATTTTAGAAAAATTAACACTGCCTCCTTTCGAACCAGCCTTCTCAGCAGAACTACAATACTTGTCATGGAAAGCAGCTCTGTTGCTGGCTATCACCTCAGCACGCAGGGTCTCAGAACTACAGGCACTTATGGCAGTGGCACCTTTCATCATTTTCCATCAAGACAGAGTCTCTTTATGAACTAACCCTACCTTTATGCCAAAGGTAGTATCCAGTGTGGCTTTGAATCAGACCATTCATTTATCCACCTTTTATCCAAACCCCCAGAATAAAGGAGAAAGACTCCTTCACTCTTTGGACATTCACAGACAGCTATGTTGCTATTTGGATAAGACAAAGGCCTTCAGAAAAACTGACCAACTCTTTGTATCCTATCTGCAGGTTCACAAGGAAAGGCTATTTCAAAACAGACCATCTCCAAATGGATAGCACATTGTATCCGATGTTCATTGTGTTACCCTGCTGCAGTCATCGCACTTGGGTTATCCTGTCGTCAGGCGGTCCCGCGGTCGGCCGGATTTCCAAAGTCTTGGTCTGACGTCGGTTGCTGTTGCCTCATCCCTGACGTCAGTGCGCCAGGGGTACATATATTGCAACCGACGCCATTTTCTCCAGTCTTTCTTGACGCGCAGTGCCTGAAGCAGAAGCAGTTTGCAAGTGCCGGTCGGCCAACTCCTGAGATTTTCAAATTCGAATTTCAGACCGAAGTCTTCTAAAAAGCTAAGTACCCCGTTGGGGAAACTTTTCTTGCCTCAGACCGATGTCAAAAAAAGTTAACAATTGTATTTCTTGTGGGAAGCAAATACCTCATAAGGATTTTCATTCTTATTGCATACCTTGCCTAGGCCCTGATCACGACATCACTTCTGTCATTTTTGTGCTAGATTTAATAAACGTACTATTAAAAGATGTTTTGATTTCGCACAACACTTTTTTGGCAGAAAATTTAATTATAACATGCCGTCGGAGCTATCGACTACCAGCGTGCACAAAAAGCGCAGGGATAAGGATCGACAGCCCAGGCCTAAGCCCAATTCTGAGGCCTCGGTTGATCCGGTCTCCGGTTCTCCTGTTAACAGTGAGGCTCCGACGCAGCCTCTGACTACTGCAGTTCAGGAACCAGAGACCGCTACGGATATTTTGACAGAATGTACTAGACCGATGCAACCTTTTACTTCAGGTCCTACCAATGATTTACCTTCCAAGGACGTCGGTACTTTGGAAACGCCATCGCCTTCTGAAGGCGTTTTCAGACCGATGACTCTTACAGTCAAAACGTTTTCCAAATCAAAGACTCCTCCCAAATCTAAAAAGGCTTCACTTCAGTCACCTGTTCAGGGCCCCATGCCTAAGAAACAGATGCTCAAGATGGCTGAAGATTTGATTTCTCTTATCAGGGGTTCTCAGCCTCCTCCTGACAGAAGGCCTAGACAAGAGGAAGAATCTGTTTCCTCTGAACAACTGTCTATTTCTTCGGATTCCTCTGAGGACCAAGACCATTCCTTCTCTCCTTATGAAGATTCTGATGCTGAGGACTCTATTCCGTCAGCTTCCCCTCCAGAAGATTACTCTTTTGGGGAAACTTTACACACTATGAGGGAACATTTTCACTGGGAAGGTCAGGATTACTCTGATTCCAAGAAAAGGCTCAGAGACTTTCTTTTACTCCCCCAACAGAGACCTCTAGCCATCCCTCCTGTTTTTGACATTGTGGATGATGTCTATTTAGAGTCCAGTTTCAACCCTGACTCTCTGCCTCCTGCCCTGGCCAAACCTGACAGATACTACAGAGTACCTGATTCCCACAAATTTCTTTACAAAAGCCCAGTAGCTGACCCAGAGACTATCTCCCAGGGTCCCAAGGGGGCTAAGGCTTCCATGGCTAAAAATCCAGTACCTTCTGAAAGGGATTAAAGAGCACTAGACAGATTGGGGAAAAGGTTTACACCTCAGCCACTTTAGCTATAAGAGCTCTAAACTGTCAATTTCATATGCTTAAGTATCAGCAATTTCTGATCTCTCAGTTAAAACAAAAGATAACCACCCTCCCTCAACAATCTGAATTGAAAGAAGTACAGGATTTGTTGCACGCCACTGAGCAGTTGGGCAAACACACCTTACAATGTGGGTTTGATTCTTTAGAGGCCTGCTGCAGAGCAGCTGTCACTGGTTCAGTTATATGTAGGCATGCCTGGTTAAAGGAACAAAGTCTGCCTGATCATGTTAAAGCAAAACTACTAGATGCTTCCTTACAGCAGGATGTTCTTTTTGGTGTTAAAGCAGAAGAAGTTTTAATGAAAATGGAAGATAAGGCAAAATCTATGCAGACAGTCAAATATTTCCTACAGGTACAACCCCCCTCACTTCAGCAGAAACTGGCCAACAAAAAAATTGGTCCTTTCCAGCCACTGACAGGCCTCAGAGGGGTAAATACAGGCGCCCAAGGGGCAGAGGACAATCACAAGCTCAGTATAAACCTCGCCAATGGGGCACTCCAACCCAGAAGGGAGGAGAAGACAGATCTCAATCCACCAGAAGGCAAACTCAATGACTTGCACCTCAGCTGGCCAAACAAAGCTCTTTTGTCAGCGCCCCTGGGGGGAAAACTAGCACTATTTGCAGACAACTGGCATATGGTCACAAAGAACAAATGGGTTCTAGACATAATTTTACGAGGATACAGATTCCAATTTCACACCTTGTCAATAAAAAGAGGAATGCCAAACCTGCCACAAAATCAAAGTGCAGAGGCTCAAAAACAAATTACAGCTCTCATGGCCTTGACAGCCATTCAAAGGGTGCCAACTCAAGAGCAAGGCCAAGGATTTTACTCAAGACTCTTCCTAGTACCCAGAAAAGAAAATGCTTGGAGACCAATTCTGGACCTTTCAATTCTCAACACTTATTTACAAGTTCCCAAATTCAAGATGCTAACAGTACAGCAGCTACTTCCCATGTTGGGCAAGGAAGCATGGCTGGTAACGTTGGACCTCAATGAGGCATACCTGCATGTCCCTATCAGACAAAGTTGCAGAAGATACCTCCATTTCATTGCAGGTTCGACTCATTATCAATTCTCTGCACTGCCCTTTGGCTTATCTACTGCGCCCAGAGTATTCACAAAATGCCTGGCACCAGTAATTGCATATTGCAGACAAAGAGGAATTCAAATATATCCATACCTGGACGACTGCCTCATCCAAGCAGAAAGAAAAGACATTCTTTTACAACATCTGGCTTTTGTGAAGCATCTACTAAATTGTCTGGGGTACACAGTAAACAAAAAGAAGTCAAAACTAGTACCCTCACAAAAAATGACATTCCCAGGTGCCAGCTTGGACACAACGGCCCAGAAGGCTTATCTTACACCAGACAAGCAATTACAACTGACTCAATATTTCAAGACAATGGCAACAAAGACCCAATTAACTGCAAGAAAAATTCTGCAGGCTTTGGGCTTCATGGCATCTTGCATTCTGATAATACCATTTGCAAAAATACATATGAGGAAACTACAATGGTACCTGAAAAGTGTATGGTCTCAACACAGCCACAGCTTGGACACAGTGATATCTCTCATTCCCTGCCTTCAACAGGAATTTCTATGGCGGGCACAGGCATGTCACCTCAACAAGGGTCAGCCTTTCACCTTGCCCCCACCCAGGCAAACTATCACAACAGATGCTTCAGACTATGCCTGGGGGGCACACATGGCAGGGCAATGCATTCAAGGCCTATGGACTGCAGAACAAAGAAAACTGCACATAAACCAAAAAGATATGCTAGCTGTACAGAAAGCTCTGACAGCCTTCAAGAATCTACTACAACCTGGACAACTGGCAATAAAGATGGACAACACCACAGTAATGTGGTACATAAACAAACAAGGGGACACACATTCCTACCCTCTTTGCAGGCAGGCAATAATCTTATGGAACACAGCTCTTGCCTACCAAGTCCAGTTACAAGCTCACTTCCTGCCAGGACAGAAAAACACATTGGCAGACGACCTAAGCAGAAATATCAAGGATCCCCACGAGTGGAAGCTAGACCCACAAATATTTGCAATGATAACTCAAAGATGGGGCCTACCAAATATAGACCTATTTGCCAGTCCTCAAAACTACCAGCTGAAAAAATTTTGTACAAGGACATTCCACCATCAAGCTTGGAAAGTGGACACTCTCTCCTTCAGTTGGAAAAACCTGACAGCATATGCCTTTCCTCCATTACCTCTTTTCACAAAGGTTCTCTTGAAGGCCAAAAAGGAGAAACCTCGAATGATTCTCATAGCCCCAGATTGGCCACGCCAGCACTGGTACCTGCTATTGAAGAATATGGCTCACAGTCCACCATGGATATTGCCTCAAATACCTCATTTGCTCACGCAGCAGAACAAGCAAATTCTACACAGCCAAATCAAAACCTTAAACCTGGCTGCATGGCAAATAAATTAAGCAGCCAACCAGCTCCTCTTTAACAAGCAGTGCTGGATGTTATGCTAGAAGCCAGGAGGCCAAGCACCAGGAAGGCTTACTCAGACAAATGGGAAAGGTTTTCTGCTTGGAACCAAGCTAAGGGCCAAGACACAACTTAGCCTCATATGCCTCACATTCTGCAGTATTTAGCTGAGATGTTACATAAAGGATTTTCCTTCTCCTCAATTAAAATCCATGCTTCAGCTATTTCAGCTCACTACAACACAAATCCACCTTTATTTTCAAACCCACTCCTAAGGCAGTTCCTCAGAGGGGCAAAAAACATTAGACCACCTAGAAGAGCTCCTACACCAACATGGGACCTCAACTTTGTTCTGGAAAAACTAACACTACCTCCCTTTGAATCAGCTTTTTCTACAGACCTTCAGTTCCTATCATGGAAGACTGCCCTGCTACTGGCAATAACTTCTGCTAGGAGAGTTTCAGAATTACAGGCTCTTATGGCAGTGGAACCTTTCCTCATTTTTCATCAAGACAGAGTTTCTCTACGAACTAATCCTTCCTTCATGCCAAAGGTGGTTTCCAATGTAGCTTTAAATCAAACCACCCATCAACCCACTTTCTTCCCCAATCCACAGAACAAAGGTGATAGACTCTTGCATTCCTTGACATTCACAGGCAGCTTTGATATTACTTGGATAAAACTAGGGCTTTCAGAAAAACTGACCAGCTCTTTGTTTCCTATGCTACAGCTTCTCAAGGGAGGCCCATATCCAAGCAAATCATTTCAAAATGGATAGGCCATTGCATACAATTTTGCTATACCCATCATGGGAAACCAGTTCCTCCCACCATTAGATCCCATTCTACCAGGGCTACAGCTACCTCTACAGCCTTTCTCAGGGGGGTTCCTACCAAGGAAATTTTAGAAGCTGCAACTTGGAGTTCTGTACACACCTTCACCAAACACTATCACTTACCTCTTTATTCTAAGTCCAGGGTGGGCTTCACCACTGCAGTCCTGCAGGGCTTCATTGCCTCCTCTAACCCTTTATAATGCCTCCACCATACCTTAGCTTTGGGACTCAACCCAAGTGTGATGACTGCAGCAGGGTAACATGATGAACATAGTGCAGTTTTGTACCTACCATAAATGTAGATGTTCGAGTGTTCACCCTGCTGCAGTCCAGGTTACCCTCCCTCCAACCCCTCTGATCTACTGGCTAAATCTTTGCTATGCCTTACTGATGTATTTACTTATAGCTGAAGGGTTTTTGTATTTGTACAGTGTTCTCACCTTTTGGTACTAATTTGGATCACCTCTTTGGGGGCACCTGACATCTGGGGCAAGAAAAACTGGAGAAAATGGCGTCGGTTGCAATATATGTACCCCTGGCGCACTGACATCAGGGATGAGGTGACAGTAACCGACATCGGACCAAGACTTTGGAAATCCGGCCGACTGCGGGACCACCTGATGACAAGATAACCCAAGTGTGATGACTGCAGCAGGGTGAACACTCAAACATCTACATTTATGGTAGGTACAAAACTGTACTTTTTTGCTACTCGCACCATGGGAAAGCAGTGCCTGTTAATATTAGGTCACATCCTACCAGGGCTACAGCAACCTCAGCAGCCTTTCTCAGGGGGGTTCCAACCAAGGACATTCTGGAGGCAGCTACTTGGAGTTCTGTGCACACCTTTACCAAGTGCTACCACCTACCAGTATACTCAAAAAACAGAGCTGGTTTTGCCACTGCAGTTCTGCAGGGCATCCTAGCTTCACCTAACCCAGTTTAGTACCAGCCACCCATCCATAGCTTTGGGATTCAACCCAAGTGTGATGACTGCAGCAGTATTACACGATGAACATAGTATAGTTTTGTACCTACCATAAATGTAGATGTTCGAGTGTATATACTGCTGCAGTCCAGGTTACCCTCCCACCATCCCCTTTACATAACAGCGTGGTAGTTATAACTCCATGTACATCAATATAATGGATGCATGCCTATATGGTGTATTTGCTAACAGCTAGTACTTTTGTTTATCTACTAAGGTATTTTGCATAGTTACTTGTATTGCCTTCCTAGTTGGGGGCACCTTACATCTGGGGAAAGAAAAACTGAAGAAAATGGCATTGGCTGCCTTTTTTATACCCCTGTCACACTGACGTCAGGGAAGAAGCGACGACAACCGACGCTGGACCAAGACTTTGGGATCCGGCCGACTGCGGGACCACCTGATGGCAGGATAACCCAAGTGTGGTGACTGCAGCAGTATATACACTCGAACATCTACATTTATGGTAGGTACAAAACTGTACTTTAATACTGTCAGGATCTGGCCAGCATGTTCTCCTGGCAGTCATCTTGTAGTGCCATAGGTACAGTGCTGTCTTTAATAGGGCCATGTGCAGATAACTGCAGTGTCAACTGTTATGCATGCCAGTGATACCCACTGCTCTGCCACTGACATACCTGGAAGTCACAGTGCTATGTGGAGTATACTACACATACAATGGACATTTTGAAGGCTGTGTAGCCAAGTTCATAGGTTCATAGGTTCATACTAGGCTATCTGCCCAGGGGCATTTATAAGCCTAGCCCATAGTTATGTGGCTTTTGCCACCCCTTTAGTTTGAAGAAAACTATGCCTATTATTTTGCTGTGCCTCTATCAAGCAGTGACACTGAAGTAATCCCTGGGGTATATCTGCGATCTCCCATCCATTGGTCAAGATTCCTCTTGAACAAGGCCAGCGAGGTGCTCTGCCTCACATGTACTGGGATTTTGTTCCACAGCATAGGGAGTCTCTGGGTGATGAATCTGTCCCTCCAGCACGTTCTATTAATAACTGTGTCAAGGTTTAAGTCTCCCGCCCTTGTGGTTCTGAGGGATCTAGATTTTTTGAGGTGAAGCATATTCATCAAATCTGGGTTTGACATGGCCTTGTATGTCAGGCACAGGTCACCTCTGAGCAAGCGGTATGCGACTGAATAGAGCTGGAGTTCTTTCAGTCGGGCAGCATAAGACATATTTTTGAGACCCATTATCCTTTTGGTGAGGAACTTTTGGGGCCTTTCCAGCTGCTGCAGGTGTCGGGTCAGATACATTCCAAATGGGGCATTGCACTCAATCATTGGTCTAATGAGTGATGAGTACAGGGGGACGATGACCTCCCTTGATCTAGATGTGAATCCCTTCATGATCAGGTGGGCAATGTAGAAGGTCTTCCTAACTACTTTAGCAATGTGAGTGTCAAACGAAAGGTTACTGTCAACCTGGGTCCCCAGATCCCTGATAACTTCTTCTGTGCTCAGTGGATTGCCACCTATATGGTAGCTAGGGGTAACCTTGTTTTTCCAAGGGTATGACTATGCATTTCTTGGCGTTTAACTTTAGGCCATGGTTCTGGCACCAGTTATGTGGTTCTGTGAGGCCCTTCCGAAGGATATCTGTGTCAGATGTGTTTTCGACTATGGCACCCAGTTTGCAGCCATCTGCAAACTTTGTCAGCCATAACCCTCCTGTGTTTGCTTGTACTTCAGAAAGTAGATGCCGAACAAGAGTGGACCCAGGACTGAGCCCTGTGGGACACCACTTGTGACCGGCTTTGAGTCTGACATGGCGCCAGCAACTCTGACCCTGTGGGTTCTGTCACTTAGCCAGTTTGCAACCCATCTTGTGATGTATGGGTTTACATTCAAGCTGATGAGTTTTTCGATGATACCTGAGTTGGGTATTGTGTCAAGGCCTTTGCCAGGTCGAGATAGGCTGTATGGACTGCCTTACCCTCATCAATGGCCTTGGTGACTGTTTCAAAAAGTCAACCAAGTTTAAAAGGCATGATCTGCCTTTGACAAAGCCAAACTGGGTTGGATCCAAAGTCTGCAAGTTCCCTATGTCTTTATTTATGAGTTCCATTATGATCCTCTCCATGGCTTTGCAGATAAGGCTTGTCAAGCTAATGGGACGGTAATTTCCAGGGTCGGTGGAGGCACCGCCTTGTGTAGTGGGACCACAGTCGCCATGCGCCATCCTGAGGTGAGGCTAAGATTAAACAGCTGTCCTAACTGCGGGTTTAATTCCTCATTGAGTTCTGGAGCACACAGCTGGGGACACCATCCAGTCCCATGGATGCTGTGTTTTTGCCTTGGAGAGAGCAGTTCTCACCTGGGCTTTAGAGATGTTTGGGGGCTACAATCCTCTGGTATAGATATCTCTCCTTTGGGGAGGGAGAAGTTAGCACTGAACCTGTCAGCCAGTATGTTGGCAATGTCTGTAGGTTCAGTAATCTTCACATCATTTTGAACTAATTCTGAGCATATCTGGGAGTTTCCTCCTAGGTTTCTAACATAGCTAAAGAAGGCCTTATGATTGTCTTTTGAGTCCTTGGTGATTTTTCTCTCAAAATTTGCCTTGGATGATTTTATGAGAGCTCTTAGTTTTTTACTTATAATAATCAAAGGTGTCTTACCTTTCAAGGATTTTGCTCTATCTTGTAGTAGCTTCCTCCTTTTGTTGTAGAGCTTGTGTATGGCTGGGGTCCACCAGACTGGATGCTTGCCTTTGGTACAGAGAGTCTTAGTTTTGTTTGGGATTGCCTGATCCGTGCAGTCCTGTAGGTGCTGGTAGAAGGCATTTGTAAGTGATTCAGCGGTTTGAGTAATGTTTACCACTGGCTCAGGGGCCTTAAAGGAGACCACACTAGTTTTAGAAGTGTGAAGTCGGCTTTGAGAAGTTTTTCACTGTGGTCTTTTTATTTCAGGTGGGGCGGGATGAGGACCTCCAGCGAGATTAGTTTATGATCTGATCTCACCAGTGAGGGGTATACTTCCGGTGTTGAACATTGTGATCCCATGTTCGTGATGATGAGATCAAGTATGTTTTCTCCTCTTGCAGGGATGGCGACTAGTTGTTCCATGGCATTTGAGTTTATGAACTCCAGGAACCTTTGGGCTAGAGTGTTTGGGCTTGAGTAGTGTTCCCAGTCTATATTAGGGTAGTTGAAGTCACCTAGTATGATGGTGTTTGGAGATACATTTATCCCCTCCAGTGTTTTCAGGAAGGCCATGTGAGGTTCCTGAGTTTGAGAGGGTGGCCTGTAACATGCTACAAATTGCAGAGCAGTCTTGCCTATGGTTAATTGCACCTGGATGGTCTCCGATGCATCATGCGTTGCCACCAACCTTGAGGTGTGGGTGTCCTTTATGAATATGGACACCCCCCCTCCTTTCTTGGTGTTGTCTGGATTTTGGGTCCGGAACGCATGATATGAGGTAAAACCTGATAGTGCTGGTAGGTTGCCAAGATTTTTGTGAATATAAGTGCTTTTTGGTACTGTTGCCAGTGGTTATTCTCAATATTTTTTTTCTTATGTTTGCTTTTACATATAATGGACATGCCTGCACAGTTGAATGCAATCTGTACCCACACCCATAGCTCCCAAACTCTTGACAGCAAGATGTCTGGACAAGGGCAGAAATAGAAGTGAAACAAAGGCACAATAGTAGGCATGTATTGTAAATATCGCCCTTACATACTGAGAAAGTTGGTAGGGTGAGGGGCTTGCAGTAGCGGGAATTGTCTGAAGGTTATAATGTCTGAAACAGTAATGTCTACCATTATTTTGTCACTCTTCAATTATATGTAACTAACTTGCCATAGAAACACAAGTTTACACAGACAGGATGAAACCTCTATCCAAACACCTGGACAACCTGCCAAAAAATGTACAGGTCAGAGGTATAGCCACACAAGGATATGACATCTCAGGTTAGAAAGATATCACACAAGCAGGATATCCCCAGCTAGTATATCACCAGGTTGCTGGACTGTTTACATAGCATGTCATCACTCAACTGGCTGTAGTCACACCTCACAAATGGCCTTGTTGGGCAAGAATGTACATAGCTGCCCTAATAATATTAGTCTATGCATCATACAACTAGTATTCCTCTGGTAAAGCACTGTGATGATCTCAGGATGTCTGGCACTAGGTAATGACTGCAATACAGTGCAGTGTCAGACTACAGATATGTCAGAAAATGTCTGCTAAACAAACCCAGCACCCTGAGGAAGGTCGTGTGTACTCCTGAGAGGTATGGCTATAGCACACAAAACCCTGGGCTGAAGTACACCTATCTCTGGAATGGAGACCCATTCTATCTATAGAAGGTCACACTGGGCATGATCCTATACTTAGAGTATCACAGGACATGTTGGAACACACATCGAAATATATTATTGTATCGCATATATATGTATGTGCATACTGACAGCTATGTACACCTTAACTGTCCCACCACACACACACATAAGGCAGGATTACCCTCAGCTAGCTGTAGGTGGCTCATATGTTATATATCTGCATCTGTTGCATGAGATATACACACACACACACACACACACATATATATATATATATATATATATATATATATATATATATATATATGTATCTGGGCAACAGATAACATATGTCAAGCATACACCCACATAGATGTGGGGCAGTGAGAGACAGACAGTGATAGAGAGAGAGACACATGGGGACACAGACAGAGTGAATCACACACACAGATACCCTGAATGGCATGCAGTGATGTCCTGCTATGGACAGTGGCATACCAGTTGTAAACAGTTGCACATGCCAGCATAAAAGGTGAACCCCATTGTGTAATAGTACTGAGGTTGGGTTTATAATAACACATCACCAGCCTGTGTGTGTGTGTGTCCGTAGGTCTAAGTATTAGGAGACTGTTCACACACAGTACACTTCACATTGCCCTACTTTACAAGATCTGCTGCTATCATTCACCTTAGAAGTACCATTGGACCCCTAGCACCCGTATAAGCTCTATAGCATGTGTGGTAACTGTGTAACACTATAGTACAAATAACTAGATAAATATGGGTTCTAATCTCAATACTGGCACCTGTGTGTGTGTGGCAGTTGTGTTTGCGAGAGTGAGTGGGTGTGTGTTTGTTTGCAGGTGAAACAGTTTTAGGCCATTCCCACCCACAACACTTCCAAGTACCCCACTTTATCAGTTCTGCTGATGTCATTCCCCTTATCAGCACCTTTGGCCAGTTGTCAGCCCAGTAAGCTTGGTAGCGCATGGAATAACTGTGTGACACTATAGTACAAATCACTAGATAGGCAGGGGTTCTAGTCTCAGATCTGTTAAGTGTGTAAGTTTGTAAAAAGAAGTATGTTGATAAGTTTTCCACCCAGTGCCCCACTTTATCAGTCCTGCAGATGTCATTCCACTTATCAGTGCCTTTGGCCAATTGTCAGGCCAGTAAGCTCTGTAGTGCATGTGATAACTGTATGACAATGTAGTACAAATCACTAGATAGGCAGTGATTCTGCTCTCATATCTGGAAAATGTGTGTGTGTGTGTGTGTGTGTGTGTGTGTGTGTGTGTGTGTGTGTGTGTGTGTGTGTGTGTGTGTGTGTAATCACTAGATAGTCAGGGAGTCTACTCTCAGATCCGATAAGTGTGTATTTTGTAAGAAGAAGTATTTTGATAAGTTTCCCACCCAGTGCACCACTTTACCAGTCCTGTTTTCATTCCCATTATCAGTGCCTTTGGCCAATTGTCAGCCCAGTAAGCTCTGTAGTGATGCGATAACTGCGTAACTTTGTAGTACAAATCACTAGATAGGCAGGGGTTCTAATCTCAATACTGGCACATGTGTGTTTGTGTGTGTGTGGACTGAGAATCATATTGTGTGTGGGCTATAACATTTTGAGTTATGTACCAACCTGTACACTTCCCATCACCCTACTTTACAAGGCCTGCTGATGTCATTCACCTTAGAAGTTCCTCGAGACAAGGTGAATTCATATAAAGTCTGTGGCATGTCTGATAATTGCATAACACTCTAGTAGACATAACTAGATAAGTTCCCATCACCCTACTTTACAAGGTCTGCTGATGTCATTCACCTTAGAAGTTCCTCAGGACAAGGTGACGTCATATAAGCTCTGTGGTGCATATGATAACTGCGTAACACTGTAATAGACATAACTAAATAGGTAGAGATTCTAATTTCAATACTGGCAACTGTGTGATTGTGTGTGTGTTTGGGTGAGAATCATATTCTGTGTGAATTATACCATTTTGATGTGTGTACCATCCACTCCTGTTTACCACCTCCCAATGGCATTACTTTATATAGTGTGTTAATGGCATCTGCCATTAACACACTATATAAAGTGTGTTAATGGCATCTGCCTCACATGCAGCATGTTTAACCATTGTACAGGCCATTCCAGTCATCTGTACAGATGTTTACAGAATATCTGGATGTTTGCAACCCATATGTGGTGTGTGTCCTCTAACAATGGCCATGTATGTGATATTGTTGCCAAGCAGGTCACAGTTAGTGTACTGACACACATGCCAGCATCAGATATCATACCTGACTTAAACATCATGTGATACAATTGTATGTTACTCTATCACTTGTCTGAGCTTGTAGGAGCAATAGTTGACTCCATTTGCTATTTCTGGTGGGTTATCCCACCATCCATGAAGGCAGTCACAACAGTACATGTTGTAAGAGGCAGTCAGTTATATCCCACACATATAATCTATGTGGGGCATGTCATGTGCATGTACCATTATAGTACATTAACGTGAATATGTAGGTTTATGAATCTGTCCATTGCCAACTGTGTGTGTTACTATGTGCTCATCCCCTGTGTCAGTCTTTACTGTGTACGCAAAGTCTATACCATTTTGTCTCCATGTTCCACCCTGTGAATTCAGTAATACATACCTCAAACCTGTCATACGCAGTTCCATGCATGCCCTCACTAACTGCATCAGGGTTGAGTGTATAGGAAAGGAATAGCAGGGGCAGCAGGTGCTGGCATGTGAATCTGTTGTGGTCAATCTAATGGCTAAGCTGGTGGGGGACCTACTGACAGTACTCCTGTAACCTGTTCCATATGTATGAGTCTGTGGTACTACAACACACTGAGTTGATATGTCTGAAGGCTACCTGTCTGTGACAAGGGGTATGTATGCCAGGTCACACTGTCTGACAACAGTGTCCATCACACACTGTTGCATGCATACACACCTGGTAAATGTACATATAAAGCTGTACCTTGGCTATGAAATGGTTGGTGCATTTGCACTCTGCCATACTCCACGTTGGTAATGTCTGCAAGGTCACAGCCTGCAGACACACAGACACCTGGAACACAAAAAGAATACAGCATGTCAGACTACATTCAGTCAGTGGTACTGATAGTAATAATGCATCATGGTGAATAAGGTGCATACACCTTTATGTGTACCCATAACAACTGCAAGCAGACAGCACCTTACACAGTATTACATAGCTCCACTGTACTTTATTCACCCTGTGCATCAGACCTATATTAGCCTGTCCCTGCATCAATGGTATGGATGACAGGGATGTGGCACAGGTATCATCATATGCACAGGGTGTGGTGTGGGTTGGACAGAGGCCTAAGCTGAGCAATATGGTTGACATCCATGTGTGTGTGTTTGGAGGGGTATCCTATAGATGGGCTGTGCAGAGGTAATGTGTGTGTCTGGAAGTGACCTGCCTGTGATACAGATGTATGTGTTTATGTATGCACACAGTCATGCCATGTGGCTGCTCTATACAGGGATATGTTGGACAGCCGTGGACTGTACATGGCAGGGTGTCCAGTTCACTGTCTCCAGCCACAGGCACATGAACTTGCCCTGCGAGGGGTCTCTCTGGTACCACCAAGCCCAAGGTCATATGCAGTACTGCTTCCTGATGGTGACTGCTGTCTGCTGGATCTATGTCCCTGATGAGACCGGCCAGGACCATGTGCCTATGGCCTGCTTCATTGTGATGTGGACAGCAACCCCCCCTTTGGTAGTACTGGTGTCACTGCCACTACAGGAGTGTGAAAGTGCACATCCCCGGAGACTCTCAGCTGATGGTGCTGACCTACGTCCATGTAGCTGATGTCCATCTCCCACCACACGCTCTACCACAGACATGCCACAGTCAAGGATTACCAAGGTCTCACCCCCACCATCTATTCATGACCACTGTATTTTGGCATGTGTCCTCAACAAAGTCACGTATGATGCCACGTAAATCAGGAAGATTTGCATCCACCACCCTGAGTATTAGTCTGGTGTTGCGTTCACTATGTGCCTGTGTATCCATGACAGCCCGAAACATGCACCTGGTGACACCTGCTGTGGCACTTGTGACAGCAGCTTGATGAGCAGCAGTCCTCCTGCGAGCACCCCACTTGCACTCTGGCTATGGACAGTGTCTACACTCACACCTGCCATAGTCACCACACTAGCCTGTTCCATGCCACCATCTGCCAGCTGTCCATCATCTGTGGCTGCTGGAGATGGGGCATGTGTGGGCATTGTGACTGTGTGTGGATACATTGTGGATAACTGTGGGATGCCAACCGATGGCACAGATTCAGCCCCTGACAAAACCACCTATGCCTGAATATGACCGTCATCATTGCCAGAGTTTGCAGAGACACTGGCATCAGATACTGAGTGGGAGGGACCATGACCACCATGACCACCTGTGAGAGAAAGACACCATATGTAAATTAATACCTGCACTATACCATTTGCTGCTAACCATGCACACACATGCACACTCACACTCACACAAATGCGCACACACACACACACACACACACACACACACACACACACACACACACACACACACACACACACACACACATACAGTTGAAGTGGCAGACAGGCATTACACAGACCTCACGTTAGCCAACTGGTGACATTCACAACACAGTCAGACCACTACATGCACAACCTGGACAAGCCGTCAACATCATACATTGCAGCCCTTTCCACTTCCTGTTACAACTTATATACATCTCTGTGATATGTGAGTAGTGTTAGTAGGTGATGGGCCTTCAAGTAGCACACACACTGCTCCCATGTACACATAACTGCTGCTCATCTGTATAACACAGTGGCAACTCCTACAGAACATACCTCTCAACTGTACAGAGTGTCGCTGAATGTCTACATGTGTGACTCATAGTTCTGGTCTGTTCGTCATAACTCCTGTATTTGTCTGACACATTACTGGGATGATATGAGGACTGGTGTCACTATTTAATGACATATTTTGAGTCTCACACTTCAAAACCTGCAGTACATGTATGTTACAACAGAACCGGTTAAATTAACAACCTTCTAAGCTTACAGTGGATATTATAAGTGTAGACACCCTGTTAACATGCCAGGTTTGTCTGATATGTAACATGAGACCACAGAAATCATGTGACAACATTTCCCACCTTTAATGTGACCTATAACCTGTGCAATCCAATTGAAGAACAAACATATCAATTAGGGGCAACATGTAGAAGTTGAAATATGTACAGTAGGCTGGTTGCATGACTGTGCACACCCTTAAACTAATATTTAAAACACCTTTTGATTTCATAACAGCAGTCAGTCCTCTTGGGAAGGTGTGTATCAGTATGGCACATCTCGACTTAGCAATATTTGTACACTCTCCCTTGCAGAAGCCCTCCAACTCTGTCAGATTGCGAGGGCAACATTTCTGCACAGGCCTCTTCGGGGCACCCCACAGATTCTCTATTGGATGTATGTGTGGACTGTGGCTGGGCCATTCCAAAACATTGATTGTCTTCTGGTGAAGACATTCTTTTATGTATTTTGATGTATGGTATGGGCCAGTGTTGTGTAGAAAGGCATAAGTCCTCTCCCTCCACAGCTTTCTAGCAGACACATGACAATTTTGTGCCAAAAGGAACTGGTATTTTGAACTGTCCTAATCCCCTCCACCTTGGCTACAGGCCCACTTCCAGCTTATGAACAGCAACCCTAAGGTAGGACACTGCCATCACCATGCTTCACCATTGGGATGGGGTTCTTTTGGTGATGCACAGAGTTGTTCTTGTGCCAAACAAACCTTTTGGTATTATGTCCAAAAAGTGAAACCTTGGTCCCATTACACCATAACACATTTCCCTACAAGCTATTGGAGGACCTGATGTATTTTTCTTGAGAAATTCACCAGACCTGGATGTTGTTCTGTGTGTAAGAAAGCTTCCATCTTCCAAACCTACCCCATAGGCCAGAAATGTGGAGAATATGGGAGAGTGATTCCTGCAACTCCTGGTCTCCTGGCAGCCTCCCTGACCAGTTTGGGTATTGTCTTTTCTACACATTTGGAGAGATTTCCCGTTCTTTGCAATGTCACTGTTGCCTCATATTTCCACCACCATTTGATGACTGTCTTCACTGTGTTCCATGGTATAATCAATGCTGTGGAAATGTGTGTGTACCCTTCTCTGGGCTGATACCCTTCACAAATGAGATCCAATTGCTGCTTTGTAAGCTGTATGGAAACTATGGCTGTTGCTGTAGCAGGCAACTGAGTAAATGTAGGATAATCCCGGTAGGACAGCTGACCATTATTTGCTGTTAATCAAAGAGTCTCTGTAATTGATGGCAGGTGTGTACCCAAGAAGACGCAATGCTGTAATAATATTAAAAGCTACTTTAACACAGTGTTAGCTTCAGCCTGTGCACACGTATGCATCTAGCTTCTTGTAAGCTTTTTATGTGTCATAATTGTTCCCCTAACAGATTTGTTTGTTTTACAATTGAATTGTTCAGGTTTTAGGTCACATGAAAGGTTGGAAGGGTTCGGAAATGTGTTATTGTGCTCTCATTTTTGTATTTCACAAATACCTGGCATTCTAACAGGTGTGTGTACACTATTTATATGCACTGTATAACACTAATTTATAAAATATGTCCCTAGTTTTGGGCCTTCGTCTCCCCATTTTGTCAGTCTTTGTCCAGATTTCTTGCAATGACAGGTTGTGAGGTATGCTACAGATATGTGACATCTTCTGCAAATAGGCTCCTGTGATGACCACTGTTACACAATGCAGTAAACACCACTACAAGTGATCATGCAAATATTGCAAAATAGCTGAGAGTAACAGTTGTGTGCATCGTCTCATGCATGACCTTAACATTCCTGGGGTACTGGTGAGCCACAACAGGAAAACCCCATGCTCACCAGCTTCAGGCTGCTGTCCCACATGCAGACCAGAGGTACCAAAGTAGTTGCGGGGGAGAGGTATTGTCAGCAGATTCACATTTGGTATTGATACAGGATGAATGCTACGTGTCTGCACAGGTACAGTACAAGCTATGGTAGTACACAATTTGCTGTCCCTCACCATAGATGTGTACTTGTGTGCATTACTAAACCCCACCCACAAATGCAGTTTAAACTGACATATGCATCTAGATACTCTATTAAAGACAGTATGAGTGCTACATGAATACATTTATGTACACTGTGGCCTTACCTGGATGCTCCTCGCCTGTTGCCTGGGTGCCACCCACCTCCACGACTGGTGTTTCATGTGTTGGATGTTGTGTGAGGGTGCCCCAAAGTTGGAAAGGAGCTCGTCTGTTGCCATAAGTGGGACCTGTGTGGCTGGATCCCACTTGTAACAGTATGGTCCCTGGCCACGGCAGCAGCCCTTTGCCGGGCATGATGTATCAGGGCAGTTGCCCAATGCTTGATCTGATCGTATGTGTAGCCATGGTGGCCCAAGGTGTTCACTCTGTGGACAAGGTCATCCCACAGGCCGTCCGTTCCCACAGATTTTGTCGGCTCCGACCAAACAGCACTGCATGGTTCTTTATTATTGCTTCAGTAATAGCTGCAGTCTCCTCTGCAGTGTATGCGGCTGATGCTGCATGCCACCTGGAAGACATAAACAGGGAAACACATCACAGGACCTCAGACATTGCCCAGAGTTATTTACAGAGCCAGCACATCAATATTGCCTATCATTAGCCACCACTTACAACCACATCATACCCCTGTCATCTACCAGCACAGTATGAACCTGCATTGCACTCCTGGTCTTGATGTGTCATGTTCCCCCCAATGAGGGCCAGTACATTGCATAAACCACCATTCATCATTCATGTTTGTGTAGAAGGATGACAGTGACCATCTTCCTTGCAGATGGGATGTCAGTGTTGCTCAGGCTTTGCTTACATACAGTGTGTAATGGAGCTGGAAGTATATGCCTGAGTTCATGTAGGATGCAGACAGGAATGTTCTCAGGTTCCATGGACACTTGCTTTTGTTGACTTTGATTAGGCAGTATGCACGTGCTCCCTGATGATGAGGGGAGAAGTGCTGGTGATGTGCATATCCACCTACACTGATGGTGAGCCAGGGGGGTAATGTTTGCTCTAAACCTGTCTGAAGCAGGTTGGCTATAGCTATGGTGTGTGTGTTTGTGGTGTGATTGACCACCATTACAGGGTGGGTTGAGTTGTTGCCTCTGAGACTGCAGACATATGTGAAGACGGCCTTGTGATTGCCCTTGGTGGACGTGTCCAATTTGTACTCATAGTTAGCCTTACAGTAATCTACCTGTGACCTTATATGCTCGTTCAGACAAAGGTTGACTCACTGCCAAGTTGGTAGCTGCTCCTACTCTGACCTGTACAGCCGATATAGCGACCAATTATGTGATTTGTGTATTGCTGCTGTCCAGCAAAGGGGATTACTCTACTTTGGTGGAGACAGGTTTTACAGGTAAGGTATTGCTGAGTCCATACAGCTATGCTGGTGGTCATATAGCTGTTTGTAGTAGGTATGGACACCAGGTCATAACACTTTTGGACACCTCTGAAATTTCAACCTGATAATCACCATGTCTGTGCTGGGCAATGCAACAACCAGTAGCTGTAGAAATCTAACTCTGTTGGATGCACAGAAACTGAGATTACACATGTGTAAAACATGTACAGCTTATTTACCTGATATTTTGCATCCCATGTCTGTTGTTATGAGGCAGCTAGGTACACCTACTCATACATAGATGTACACAGATAATACCTGATATACATTTCTGTTCTATGTCAGTATGGCACACTGCATTTACACTCTTGATGCTCAGTCATTCCTGTCAACCTGTTAGAGCAGGACATCTGGAGGACACCACACATACATGGGGGGTGATGGGCCAAAATTAGTGACACTTTCTTTATATTGCTGTAACACACAAGTCATTTGATAGCACAGTAGCCTTTGCATTCACAGACATACCCTGGAGGATGTCCGATGCTCATATAGTAGTAAGAGAGGAGAAAAGCTAGGAGTGTATTAGTGAGGGTAGGAATTTTTAATGTTGGCAGTATGACTGGTATGGGGACAGAGCTAGCTGATATGATGGACAGAAGAAAGGTTGATATATTGTGTATGCAACAGACCAAATGGAAGGGGTGTAAAGCTAGGTGTATCAGAGTTGTGACCAAATAGTTCTATCATGGTGTAGATGAGAGGAGAAATTGTGTAGGGGTTATCCTGAAGGAACAGTATGGCAAGGGTGTTTTTGGAAGTGAAAAGAGTGTTGGATAGAGTGATGTTAATGAAGCTGGAAATTGATGGTGTAATGATGACTGTTGTTAGTGTATATGCTCTGCTACTTGTATGTGCAATGGATGAGACAGAAAAAATTTGGAGTGAGTTGGATGAAGTGGTGATGACTGTACCCAAGGGTGAGAGAGTGGTGATTGGAGCAAATTTTAATGGGCATGTTGTTGAAGAGAATAGAGGGGATCTGGAGGTGATGGGTAGTTATGGTGTTAAGCAAAGGAATGCAGAAGGTGAGATGGTGGTGGAGTTTGCAAAAAGGATGGACAAGTCTGTGGTGAATACATATTTTAACAAGACAGAGAAGCATAGGATGACATATAAGAGTAGAGGAAGATGCACACAGGTGGATTATCTCCTATGCAGGAGGGCCTGTTTGAAAGTGATTGGAGACGGTAAATTGGTGACAGGAGAAAGTGTACTTGGGCAGCATGGAATGTTGATTTGTGGAATGATGTTGGTGATCAAGAAGAGGAGGAGTGTGAGGGCAGGACCCAGGATCAAATGGTGGAAACTGAAAAAGGGTGATTGTGAGGTTAATTTCAGGGAAGAGTTAAGACAGACACTGGGTGGCAGTGAAAAGTTAATAAATATCTGGGTAACTACAGCACAGCTAGTAATAGAGATGACTAGACAGGTGCTTGGTGTGACATCTGGACAGAGGAAGGAGGACAAGGAGACCTGGTGGTGGAATGAGGAAGTACAGGGGAGTATACAGAGAAAGAGGTTGGCGAAAAAGAAGTGGGATTGTCAGAGAGAGGAAGAAAGTAGATAGGAGTATAAGGAGATGAGGTGCATGGCAAAGAGAGGGGTGGAAAAGGCTAAGGATGAGGCATATGAAGGGTTGTATGAAAGGTTGGACACTAAGGATGGAGAATAGGACCTGTACCAATTGGCTAGACAGAGGGACCGAGCTAGGAAGGATGTACAGCAGATAAGGGTGATAAAGGATAATGAGGGAAACATACTCAAAAGCAAAAAGAGTGTGTTGAGCAGATGTAAAGAGTATTTTGAGGGGCTGTTGAATGAAGAGAATGAGAGTGAGAGAAGGTTGGATGATGTGGGTATGATGAATCAGGAAGTGCAATGGATTAGCAAGGAGGAAGCAAGGATAGCTATAAAGAAGATTAAGAATGGAAAGGCTGTTGGTCCAGATGACATACCTGTGGAAGCATGGAGGTGTTTAGGAGAAATGGCAGTGGTCTTTTTAACCAGATTGTTTAATGTAATCTTGGAAAGTGAGAGGATGCATGAGGGGTGGATAAGAAGTGTTTGGGTACTGATTATAAGAATAAGGGTGATGTGAGGAGCTGTAGTAACTACAGAGGGATAGCACTGATCAGTCACAGCATGAAGTTATGGGAAAGAGTAGTGGAAGCTAGGTTAAGAAGGGAGGTGAGGATTAGTGATCAGCAGTATGGTTTCATACCAGGAAAGAGCAGTACAGATGCGATGGTTGCTCTGAAACTGTTGATGGAGAAGTACGAAGAAGGTTGGAAGGAGTTGCATTGTGTCTTTGTGGACTTAGAGAAAGCATATGATAGGGTGCCTAGATAGGAGTTGTGGTATTGCATGAGGAAGTCAGGAGTTGAGGAGGAATCTATGAGAGTGCTATAGGATATGTACAAGGGTAGTGTGACAGCAGTGAGTTCTGCTGTGGGAGTAACAGGTGCATTTACGGTGGAGGTGGGATTACATCGGGCTTCAGCTCTGAGCCCTTTCTTATTTGCAGTGGTGATTGACAGGTTGACAGACAAGGTCAGACAGGAGTCCCCGTTGTCTGCGATGGTTGCAGATGACATTGTGATCTGTAGTGAGAGTAGGGAACAGGTTGAGGAGACCCTGGAAAGGTGGAGCTATGCTCTAGAAAGGGGAGGAATGATGGTCAGCAGGACTAAGACAGAATATATGTGTGTGAATGGGAGGGAAGATAGAGGAATGGTGAGGATGTAGGGAGTAGAGTTTGGAAAGGTGGATGAGTTTAAATTCTTGGGATCAACAGTTCGGAGTAATGATGAATGTGGGGGAGATGTGAAGAAGAGAGTACAGGCAGGATGGGGAGGGTGGAGAAGAGTGTCAGGAGTGATTTGTGACAGACGAGTACCATTAAGAGTGAGAGGGAAGGTCTACAAGAGGGTAGTGAGACCAGCTATGTTATATGGGTTGGAGGCAGTGACATTGACAAAAAGGCAGGAGTCAGAACTGGACGTGGCAGAGTTAAAAATGTTAAGATTTGCATTGGGTGTGATAAGGGTGGACAGGATTAGGGATATGTATGTTGGGATTATGTCGGTTTGGACATGTGCTGAGGACATACTGAGTATATTGGGAAAAGGATGGTAAGGACTAAGCTGCCAGGAAAGAGGAAAAGAGGAAGGCCTAAGATAAGGTGTATGGATGTGGAGCTAGAGGACATGCAGGCAGGTGGTTGGTGTGACACAGCAAGATGCAGAGGACAGGAGGAAATGGAGAGAGATGATCTGCTATGGCAACCCCTAACAGGAACAGCCAAAAGAAAGAGAGAGGGAGATGTTGTATTGTCAGCCTTCACAGGTTGCTAATGATTTGCCAGTAAATGACTACAAATATGAGGCACACATATGGTCAGTGTGCATAACACTGGACAGTTGAATGGTATGAGCTCAGTTTATCACATGCAGTTTAACACACACATCTGCAACAGTATTTCATTATGCATATATCTTGTATAGGTCTCTCACATTTCTGAAACAAACATGTATATCATACTTGTATTCGCAATTAACATATGGATAGCTACAACATCACAGTAGTTGGCCTAGCAGTGTCACAGTCAGTATTGTTCAGCACACACTCCAGTAGTTGTCATATGTGAGCCATCCTTTCCTGGGGTGACTCGGGGGCCTGAGCTGTGATCTATATCATTGCAGACAGACCCAGTTGCTATGGCCATAGGCTCTGATCAGCAATATATCAGTACAGCAAGTCTTGTTGAGACATATTTGTTGAACTTCCTATTTCCTATTATTACATACCCCCTACTGCATTTCATTACATGCTTACTTGTTTGACATACCTTGTTTTCCAAGTATGACTGGTTTTATTCCAGTATGTGTTGCTTAGTTTCTTTATCTGTCTGTATGTCTGTCTGTCTGTCTCTCTCTCTCCCAGATGTAGGGTATACATCTGTTTTGCATAGGCAGCAGCTTACCTTTAGTAGGTAATGCTCATGAGCAGCTGATGGACTGTGCACCATTTGATGTCCCCCACTTGCTAATTGCATGTAGAATAGCTGTGGTGTTATTCCTATAGCCAATGGCATGGCTACACACTCCTAAAATTGAGTACTCCATGTGGGCATTGCCCCTTTTCCTTGCCTGTGAGGAGGACTTCATGGAGGTGTGTGAACAACAGCATCACAGAGGGTAGTTTGACATTCCTCTTACAATAAAAACTGTAGAGACAGTCCAACAAACTGGGGGACAGTGTTCCAGACATAGGGAAAATGTAAGTATTGCTGTTATACAGTTGAATTAATGCTAGTTTAACAAGGTTTGTGTGGACATGTCTTTTCTGCATGATTTTAAGTCTGACAGTGTTATGTAGTTGACATGACTCTCAACTGTAGAACTATCTGCAGGATGTCCAGATTTTGGACTCTCGTGTTTGGTATGTTCCTCAGACATTTTTTTGTCTTTGTAAAATCAGTATCATACTGTGGGGATTGCAGTCAGTAAATGGAATCATCCATTTGTGTTTCTGAATTCATATCCCTCAGAAAAGATATGTTACAACAAACCCTGTTATACCAGCAACTGTCTCAGATTATAACAGCAATATTCCACATATGCCCCTGTTTCAGGGCCTCTGTCTCCCAAGTATGTCAGGCTTTGTCCAGATTTCATACAGTAAGAAGGTGATAGGTATGGTATATCATTATTTATTGCCTTCATTCCTGATATTATCCCAGTAATGTATCAGACTGCCAGACATGTTATGTGTAAGAGGCCTTATATATGAGGACAAAGCCTGGACATTCTGTGGAACTCTGAACAGTTTGGAGGTCTGTATATTTATGGCAATTGTTGACAGACTGTCAGGATTGTGTAGCAGTGTAGTGTGTCAATGTTATTTGGCCTGTGTAGGGAGGGGGTAGATGTATGTGTTATGGCTCCTTTTCTATCTGCCTGTGCATGCTGCTCCAGTTTTTGGTGGTCTATCGGCTGTATAAGTTTGTAGGGCAGACTGAGACATGTCCTATACCATGGTCAGGTGTCATACTACACTGTGAATTGGGCCAGTATATGTAGGGGTAGTGTGTGAGTGGAAATCATGTTGAGATGTTTTTGTTCACACAGTCCTTATACTGTAATGTTCATTTGGCTTACTCTGTGACTGTGGTGGAATTGGCTGTGCATATGCATATGCACCTTCACACTAGTGTCTGTTTTTCAGTGCTGTTACATCCCTGTAGTGCCTGATATATTTGCAAATACATGTGTAATTCCCCATAGTGGATTTGAGTTAGGGTTGCATCAGTCTGACTGTAGTTTGGATGGTGCTTGGTGACATGCTTAGCAGTTGAGTGTAGTTTCCCTAGTGTGATGTTATGTCCAGATATTTATTTATTTATTTTTATTTATTTTATTTTACATTTGTTAACTGGGATGGTCTGACTGGATACATTTTTCAGCGCCCAGCGAGAAAGAAAAAGCAAAAGAGAGTATACATTATTAGGTAGGTACAGTAATGAAGAACTTAACAAAAACAAAAACATGACAATACAAGTACAAGACTGCCATTACATTACTACTTTTACTACTTACTACAAATGTAACATTAATATATATTAAGTGGGGTAGGCATAATAATAATGACACAGACAGGAGACAGGATACATATTTATATAGTTAACATAAGTACTACTCATCTTAGTTAGTAGTTTTATATTTTAGTTAATGGCACAGAGCTAGTCTGGGTTTGAGAGGACACATAGCCAGTGTGACTTGTGGAGTTTTGTGAGTTTTTTGAAATTTTGAAGAGTTGCAGTTGATGTTATTTGGGAGAGGGTTCCATATTTTACCAGTGGTGTTGGCAGTGGTGTTGGCAAACCAGCACCCACCAGATTTAGTTGTTGTTTTTGGTTTGTTTGTTGTGATGTTGGCTTCTAGAGGGCAATTGATGTGGTAGGGAGTCATTTTTTTTTTAGTGCTGGGGTCTTAAAAGGTTGTTTAAGGATTTTTGAAGGCCTCTATGAGTTGGGACTGTGAAGAAAAGGTGTGTTTTTTCTATCCATCCAGCTTTTTCAGTTTTGTGTGTGTAGTGTGGTGTGTTGGTAGGCCTGTAACGAACCTGGTGATTATGTAGTTATAGCAGGATGAGAGGATCAGAGAGATTAGATTGAGAGGGGTGAGAGGAGAGGAGATATATATAGTAGGAGAGAGGTGGCCAGAGCAGGCTTGTTTGCCATTCTGCCATTGAAGGAAGGGGATCTATTCCCAAGCTTGTTTGACCCCAAGTTTCTTGTTGACTGACTTAATGGCTTGGATGATATTGTCATCTAAGATGCTTTGTAGGTGTCTGTACAGGGGTTGTCTGGGGCCATCTGAGATTTTATATTAGGTTTTTATTCTGAAGTTTCTGTTAGTTGGATAGAATGGTGGTGTTGGAGATTGAGATCTAAGCCATGATCAGAGATGGTTATAAAAGTTTGGGGTTGTTAAGCTATGTGTGGTAGAGAGCTTTTTGGCAGCAATGTTGGGTGGAGTGGATTATAGAGTCGCCATCTGCACATATTATGCAGGTATTGGTAATATTTTTTGGATGTCGTGGATGAAAGATGAAAAGAGAGAGGTCCTAATATGGAACCTTGAGAAAAACTGGTCCTAGGGTAGAGGCTTGAAGAGCTTGTTTGGTGGGTGGTACCATTGTTGTCTCAGGATTTAGTGCTTGTATTACCAGTAGTCAAGGCAGTAGAGTATCTAGAGTAAAGGTAAGGGTAGTAGATGGTTTTAACATCGTTTTTCAGGCTTTCAGGAGAGAATATGGAAGTATTTCGAAGGCTATTAAGTTTTTCTTAAGGAAGAAGCGGAGATTATTTTTATTATTCCGGTTACCTATGATGGTTGTAGATGTGAGGTCTGTGAGTTGTTGTACAGTATTGGGGGTTAGATTTATTAGTTGAGTAGTCATTGGTTTTTTTTATATTTTAGAGCATAAGTTGGCTATGGCATGTTGTTTATAGTAATTTAGTTCTGATAGTATGGCTAATATATAGGAGCTATAGTTGTATAGTTGGTTAACAGAGGTTGATTTGTGGAACCTGGTTTATGGAGTTGAATAAATTGATTGGATTAGGGTTCCAATTTAGGCGGCATACAGCAGGAGGCGGATAGGTTAGGCTGTGACATCTGAAAGGGTTTTTGGCTAAAGTTTTCTGCCGCAAGAGGATGTGGCTGAAGGCTGGGGAGGAAGAGACAAGAGAGTGGTGGAAGTTATAAAGGATTTAGGATGTGAGTTAAGAGGCTTTTGGTTAGTGGATGACTGGATGGTTTCTATGAAAATAATTGGTGGTTCTATGTTGTGAGACTGGTTTCTGGCTATATTCTGTGAAGATTGTGTCGTGGAATAATGTTTTTATGGTTGGAGAAGTTCTTTTGTTTTGCTTTGTTTTTGCCTTTTGGAGTTATTGTGAGTTATTGCCTGGTTGGAGAAGTATTTATGTTTATCTAGTATATTTTTTTAAGTTGTTGGATTTCTAAGTTGTAGGGTTAATGTTTGACCTATTTTTTGTTATCTAGTATGATGTTGTTTTAGTCTCATTTGTTAAGTTGTTGGAATTTGATCTGATGTAGGTATTTCTTTTTATTTTGTTTGATTTTTCCCGCAGCTTTGTCTCTAATAGTTATTATGTTTTGTTTGATGTTAATTCATAAAGAGGGAGGAAGGGTTTTCATAAGAAGTATATTTAGTGTTTTCCAGTTTAGATGATTTGATTTTCAAGGATTTCTTAGATTGGAAAGTTTTTGAAATTCTACAAGACCTGAGTTGTTCTTGATGTACAAGAAATTCAAAGATTTTGATCATTGGAGATAATGATTTCCTTGGATCAACATCTAGGGATGACTGTATATCATGATGATTGTGAGTTGGGATGTATGTCTTCATTGATACTGTGTTCAGACATATAGTCCTGTATGTGTGGTAGGTTGAGTTATCTGAGAGAATCCTGGTGATTTGGTTATTATTACCTGTATGTGTGCTGCAATTATAACATTTCTATTAACATCGTTAAGGACAATGGGGTCTTGAGGTATTGGCCATTGGTGGGGGTGAATATTAACATGGACCAGGACAATGGTTTCTTGAGGTTGTTTCATTGACACCAGGTAGAATGACCTCTGATTGTTAGGTAGAATTTCCCATGTATTAGGTTAGAATTAGGTTAGTTATAGGGGATTGTTTAGTAGGTTAGTTAGGAGGTTTAGTTCTCTGATTGATAATCTAGAGATTTCACCTCTTTTAGTATTTATCTATGCCTAATTATATTGTAACCAGGAGGCAGGATAGGATTCTCTTTGATGTATGGCTTGCCTAAGTATAATGTGAGCTACACATTATGTTGGGGGCTGGTCTATAGTTGTGCATATTATATTGTAGATAGACATAGGCTGGAGGGGAGATTTGCATATTAGGAGTAAGCTTGGATAGCACATGGAGAGTATTTGTGGATTGTGGATTGTGGATGTACTGTTGCCTGGCCCCCATAAGTGTTGTGTATTTCTGACACATCAGTGGGATGATGTAAGGATTTAAGTCACTAACTAGTGGGAAGTAATTAAGTGTTGGACTTATGCTATTTCAGTCAATATATGTTAGGACAGACAGAAGGGTGTTACTGCAGCAACTGGGTCAGCTTATCAACTGCAGCATTCCAGATATGTCCCTATTTTCATGGCTTTCTCCCCCCACTTTGTCAGACTTGGTCCAGATTTGTTGCACTAAGGGGTTCAGAGCCTACCTCTCAACTGGCCAGATTGTTTCAGAATGTCCAGGTTTATTACTCATATTTCTGGTCTATTCCACAGATTCATTATAGGTTCATAAGTAGGTACTAGGCTATTGGCCTTAGAGCCTATACAAGCCTAGCCATAATGACTCCCTGGCTATTGCTTCCCACAAATATTTACTTTCCTGGACCCCTGTGTAGCAGGGCTACTGATGTGATCCCCAGAGATGAATTTCCTATCTCCCATCCAATCATCAAGGTTCCTGTTGAAGAGGACCATTGAGGCACTCTGCCTGACATGTATGGGCAGCCTATTCCAGAGTATGGAGAGTCTCTGGGTCAGGAACCTATCCATCCAGCAGGTTCTATTCATTGTGATGACAAGGTTAAGATCCCTGGAGCATGTGGCTTGGAGGGATTGGGATTTATTTAAGTGCATGTCCAGTAACTCTGGGTTTGACTTGGCCTTGTATGTTATGCAGAGATTTCCTCTGAGTAGGCAATATGTGACAGAGTATAGCTTGTGTTTCTTTAGACGATCAGCATAAAGCATCTACTTTAGGCCTGTGATTCTTTTTATGAGGTATTTCTGTGGACTTTCTAGTTGTTGCAGATGTCTTGTGAGGTACATACCAAATGGGGCATTGTATTCTATAATGGGTCTAATGAGGAATGAGTACAGAGGGACAATGGCCTCCTTTTTTCTGGATGAAAAGCCCTCAGTGATGAGGTGTGGCACGTAGAAGGATTTTCTAACTGTTGTGGCTATGTGGCTATCAAAGCACTGTCCACCTATGTATCTAGATTTCTTAACACACTTTCAGTGTTTAGTGTACTGCCACCTATGTGGTAGTTCACAGGTATGTGGTTTTACCAAAGGGGATAACTATACATTTGTTGGCATTTAACTTGAGCCCATGGCTCTGGCATCAAGCATCTGTTTCGATAAGGCCCTTTTGTAGTATATCCACATCATTTGGGGATTCAGTAATGGCTCCCAGCTTGCAGTCATCTGCAAACTTTGTAAGCTAGAGTCCCTTAGTGTTGGCCTGTACTTCAGAGATGGTAGATGCTAAACAAGAGTGGTCCCAGGACAGAACCCTGCGGTACACCACTTGTCACGTATCTGGAGCTGGATTTGTAGTCGGCTACTTTTACAGTGTGTGTTCTGTCAGTAAGCAACCCATTGAGTGATGTAGGGATTAATGTCCAGCTTAGTAAGTTTATCTATGATTCCAGAGTGGGGAATAGTGTCAAAAGCCTTGGTGAGGTCCAAGTAGGCTGTGTGAACCACCTTACCCTCATCCACGGGTCTGGAGACTGATTCAAAGAAGTCAATCAGGTTTAGGAAGCAAGATCGGCCCTTCATGAACCCAAGCTGGGTGGTGTCCAGTGTTTAAAGGTTGCCAATGTCTTTGTTTATAAGTTCCATGATAATACGTTCCATGGCCTTACAGATCAGGCTCGTCAGTGGAAGGTTCATCCCGGGACCCAAAGAGGATCCCCCCTTGTGGAGTGGGATGACTGCAGCTGTGCACCACTCTGTGGGCACAAAGCCTAAGTTGAGACTATGATTAAACATGACACATAGGTGAGGTGCCAATTCATTTTGTAGTTCATGCAGTACACAGCCCGGGATGTCGTTTGGTCCCATGGATGCTGTATTGTTGGCTTTAGATAGTGCGTTTTTTACCTGAGTGGCCGTGGTTACTGGAATTTAGCATGCTTTTGGCATTGAGATGGGCCTTTTCCAGTTCCCATCTGCATGGTTGTCATGAAGTTTGTTACTTCTGACTTGAGAAGCATGAAGTTGGCTTTGGAGAAGATTTTACGGAGGTTTCCTTAAAGGGGGGTGGGGGTGGGATGTGGATGTTAAGGGTGATTAGCTTATAGTCTGATCTGACCAATGAGGGGGTGACCACTAGTGTGGAGCATTGACCTCCCATGTTGGTAATGACCAGGTCTAGAATATTGGTACCCCTGGTGAGACTATGAATTAGTTGCTATAGGGCATTGGAATTTATGAATTCCAAGAACCGTTGAGCAAAGGTGTTGGTGCAGGAGTAGTTTTCCCAGGTAATGGCAGGGTAGTTTAAAACCACCCAGTATTATGGTGTTTGGTTGTATCTTAATATTTTCCAGTATGTTTAGAAAGGTGTAGTGAGAATCTTGGGGCATGGTGGGGGTGTTTAGAAAGGTGTAGTGAGAATCTTGGGACATGGTGAATGGTAAATCACTGTGATGATCTGAGAATTTCTGACAGTAACTGATGACATACATTTCAGTTTCAGAATTCACATCCTTCAGAACATGTATGCTGAAACAAACCCTGTCACTGGCAACAATTTACATTTATAAGAGCAATATTTAAAATACGTCCCTAGTTTTGGCCCATTGTTCACCCATTTGGAAAGCCTTTGGCAAGATTTCTTGCACTAAGAGGTTGAGAGGTATGGTTCTGCTGTATGACTGCACTACATGTTATGAGCATATATATATATATATATATATATATATATATATATATATATATATATATATATATATATATATATCGATATAGATATATTTATATATATATATATATATATATATATATATATATATATATATAGATATTTTTATATATATATATATATATATATATATATATATATATATATTTTTTTTTTAATATATGCTTATATTTATTTATGTTATGTATATATTTTTCCATATATATGCATCTCCATACATATATGCATGTGTATATGTATATATGCAAAATCTGACTGATTCTAATGAATCTTTTCCCTACTGTTGAATGACTCTTCTGCATAATATGTTTGAAAAAGCATCAGCAATCCTTACAACTTAAATGGTGTAGTGGTACATTGTTTTGACTATTGTGTACAGAACCCAGGGTTCCAGACTTAGCAGTGCTGATTATTTTGTTGATAGGCAGAGCAGTGGCTGATGGAAACAGAGTTATTAAAGCAGTTTTAAGCAGTTTTAAGCAGTTGTAAGCGTGTTTGCACTGGTTTGTGTGAAGCTAAATGATGCCAACACATGGTTAATCCTGCAGATGCTTAACCTGTGTTGGCTTCACTTAGCCTAGCACAAACTCGCTTACTCTCACTTACTACCGCTTACTCACACTTTCACCCCCACTAATTTCTTTAAAAGAAAACAAAAAGGGGGTGATAGGAAAGTGGTGGAAAAGCGGCATGCAGAGGGAAAAACAATATGCAAGATAGCTAGGGATGTGAAGGACAGGTGTAGGGAAGGTCTCATAGCTGTCCATTTCTTATACAGCAACAGCTGTGCATTTGTACAGAATTTGGAGGTGAATTTGGACACTCACACCCGAGAGAGGGAGGTGAGGACAACAAAAATGTGTTGTCAAGCAATTGGACTGGATTGCATGTGTCCAATGCACGTGTTTGAAATGGACAGCTATGTATGGGGCGATATTTTTGGAGGGGACAGATGCCCTTTACTTTTTTTTAAGGTGAGATGGGATGTTGGTGAAGGATTGTAGGTACATCTGGGGTGGTAGGTTGGGCAGGGAGTCAGACAAGACAGCAGACAGGGGTGGTATGTGACACATGAGGGGGTAAACACATTTGATGGCAAGGGTGGTTGGGAATCTGAAGCCCATGGGGCCCCATATGGTTACAGTGGAACTGAGATCCCCACCCATGAGCAGTCACCACTGCACTTTCACGGTGCCAAAGGCGGCTGTATTGAGGGCTGAACAGGAAGGGCGACCTGCCCATTGAGGTGTGCCAGGCAGCCTTCAGTCTGGTGAAGCTGTTCTCCAAACTCAGATCGAAGGGTGCTGCACACCAAATCCCAGACTTGACTGTGGGTGATGACCTCCTGTTCGCACCCACTCCCGGGAGGGGTGGGCCCTGTCCCCCTGCGGCAGTTCCACCCAAAGATTGTGCAGGACCAGCAGATGGGGGATATCTGGGTTGGGTCCCAAACATGTTGGGGCCCAGTGCCACAGCCAGATGAGGTGGGACAGGTAGATCCACTGGGATCTGCCTTCCCAAATGCGCTATGGTGTTGAGGTTTTACAAAATATGTTGGTTAGTCATGAACAACACAATTCAAGATTAGTTATAACAGCATGCATGAGTGCTCCAATTAGCCCCATAAAACAGATTTGAAACAGTTGCATAGCAAACAGAACACATGCATAAATGGACCAACAGTATGCATCGTAACAGCATGCCAGTAAGATTGACAGCAACAGGCCACCAACAATGGTATCTAAACAAGATATGTTAACATGTAAGCAATCAAACATATTAACAATAATATAGCACAAGTCCCAACATTGGGTTGGAGCACAACATACCCGTAGTATATGAGTAATAATTATTGCTGCAGATGGGGGGAGACAGATGCTTCTATTTTCCACAACAGTACTGCTCAATACTCTATGGGTCTTCCCTCAATTTACATCTACCTATGGCCATAGCTTCTGTAGTGCAAACATACCTATTAAACTGTCAGCCTGGAATGGTATGAGGCAAACTGTGACAACTCTGGGTACATGACTAGAGGGGACTCGTACATGTCAGGGTTATATATCTGGCACAGGAGTGGTACCCTGAACTGCTGTTATGTGAGTGTGCTACAGGCATACATCAACTGGTTTCCTATCTGTGCCCAGGATTATTTGCAGAAGTGATCACTAACCGTGACACCATGATGCTTGAGAGACATGTATCGGAAACATACAGCTCAACCTCTTAGAGCATTAGATATGGACAAAGCCATAAATACGAGTGGGGCAAAGGCCCATAAATATGGATATTTTTTTAGATAGTGCTCTTACAAACTTAGAAAGGTGATAAAATTACAGGTATTGCATTTGCATGGCTTTTCTGATGGATATGACATTTGACACTTGTATGTCTATCATTATTTTCTAACTTCGGTCTACAAGGGTTTGCCACTGATTTGCCATGAAACCACTACTTTATGTAAAATGGACCACATATCTGAGGCAAATTTCTGGCCATTCATTGAACATCTATACAGTTGAGAGGTATGATTAGGGAAGAGTGCATATTGTATGTACCTACCTTGCTGTCATTTGCAGGCATGTGGCGGGACAATTGAATAGTGTACACAGTTTATTAGTATACCCTTCATACAGCTACTGGCAACATTTACTTACCTGTAAAACCTGTGGGGAAAATATCTGTTAACACTACCTGACTGTTTTTACATTTATTCCTGATTCCTTGTGTGTAGATATGAACACATCTTAGTACCACTCCCTGGATTCGAACCATGTCTGGGTGTGCAAAAGTAACAACCAGTCTATTTCTCATTACACTGAGCTACTAGAGAACTGGTGTTTCTTGTTTCAATGGTTTCTGCCTAATAGTCTCTTGGTTAGACAGTCTAAGCTTGTAAATCTGTGATGCATACATGACAGATAGTTATTGTTCTGTGCATTACTTGTTTGGATTACTACAGCCTGGAAAGCAAAGGTTAACACAAGGCAATGCTGGATGGAACACACTTTGAAACCTGACATATTTCTATTCAGGGTTCAGAGCTTAGTGCAGTATATATTTCACATTTCATTTATATCTCATTTTACAGCTACACCATCTGCTGTTCTCCTAACAGCTTGTTCACAGATGCACCTCAGTTAATGTATGCTGTCACAGCTATATTTGCTGTGAAGAACCTGTATACATTTTATATATATATATATATATATATATATATATATATATATATATATATATATATATATATATATATATATATTTATATAGATATATATATATATATATATATACAACATACCAGAATAAACACAACAGTTTTTTTAAAGGTCATTATTGGACTTCAATAGTCGTCAGTCATACTGTTTTATTTATTCGGTTCACACAGTAACAGTATACCTACTAGCAGTAAGCAATGCACTCTTTCTTAGCCATTTTAACCAAATAATGTAAAATAGATCTGTACTCACCAGCCTGTTGGCACAGCCTCAGCAGTCTGTCACCGTGGACTTCCACGTTCACAGCCCTCTCTGCTGCAGCTGTAGGGGAGAAAAACATACATTATGCATATCTGTCTTATCACATTCTTGGGCTAGTGTTTGCTACACTGGTCCAAGAGCACCCCCTTCCTATGCTTAGGTCAGCACAGTGGTGCTGTACCTGCTCATCAGTCCGGGGGATGCCAGTAGCACTGGTGAGGTCACATACAAGATGTTCCCAGGCCTCTGTTTTGTATTGGGAGCCCTGGTACTGGCCCTGCAGCAGTCTCTCCTCATGGTTTTTGACAAGGAGTCCAGCCATGACCCTGAACTCTGGAATGCTCAAGTGTTGCACCAGAAAGCACACTCCCTCTCCAATGCCAGCCATTTTATATGTACAGATGGGCTATAACAGATATGGCTGTATTCCCACCTGTGCCATTTAAATAGTGTGATATTTCTGCCCTTTGCTGTCATTAGACCATTTTGAAAAGTTTAAGCTCCACTAAGCAGTGCACAAATCTGCTGAGCTGGTCTTACTAATTGCTCAATGGAGAAGTTGTTGAGCAGTGTTTAAATGTGCACAAATCCACTTAGCTGAGCTAATTGCTGCTTAGCAATAACAACTTAGCAATGGTTACACTTGCTAAGCATAGCTAAGCATCACTAACCATTGCTCACGTTTAAATTTTTAAATATATCAGAGGACTGATTTAATTTAAGTGCATATCATATACTTTACATGACATCCCTCTATGTGCTTTCCTTACATTGGCAAGGGCTGTGACTATACTGTATGGGGCACTTGTGTGTACATGGGTGGTTTCACATGCTATATGCACTCACATTTACATTGTACACCAGCTACACTACCCTGGTTGACAAAAATAGTTGCTACATAATTTAAGTTTACAAAAATAATCGTAACACTACTTTCCCATAGAAAAATCAGTTGCCTGTTTTGGTACTCAAAAAGGTGAACGCCTGCATGTAAAGTCAGGATTTTTATTTATCTCCTATGGGATGTTTAAGCTATGGTAAGCAGTGGGCCATAATGCCCACACCCTTTTAGCTATGCTTAAACATTCCTTAGCCTAGAAAAAATATATAATATTATTATTATATTATTATATTATATAAGTGAGTATTGTGGTGTTCTGACAAGTCATTGAGGACTGCAATAGGTAAATGATTGTATTCATTTGGCTTTCTGGCTTCTATCCTTCAGAGACTCCTGCTAATACATATCCTGTTTTCTTTTAACTTTCCAAGTGAGGGCAATTTTTCAGAAGTTTCCCTATTTTATCATATTTTCCCCCTATTATTTGTGCCTTTGTCCACATGGACCGCTGTAAGGGAATATTGGCATACAATTGCTTTCAGACTTCTATCATTCGGTAATTCACGCTAATACATGACCTGTTTTCTATCAACTTTCTAAGTTTGTGAGGGCAATAGGTATGTTGTGTCCCTTTTCAGGGATTTATCCCCCATTATTTGTGCATTTGCACACATTTCCTGCTTTAACACGTTGCGGAGGTGTCGTACATAACTTTTACAATGCAGGGGGTATATCACAGAACCTGTCACACACCCCCTGCATTGCTTTCCTGATGCTGTGTGTATTTCAGTGCCCATGGACACTGAAATTATCATTTATTTCATTTCAGTGTCCATGGACACTGAAATACTGGCATAATATTAGAGTAATTCTCTAATATTATGCCAGATCCCATTAAAAAGTACCATACAGCACTTTCTGAGTGTCCGTGCACTACTTGAACACGCCCTCTACACAAACTGTGAATGAGTGCAGGGGGCGTGTTCAAGTAGTGCACCCCCCCCTGCACCCTGAACGAATGCAGGGGGCATGCACTACTTGAACACGCCCCCTGTACTCGTTCACGGTTTGTGCCCATATAGGTTGAACAGCAACGCACCTTCATGAATATGCAAGTCGCGCTGCTGTGCTATACGGACACGAACCACTCTGTGCAAGAATAGTGCCATTCTTGCACAGAGTTTATTGAATCCCAGGGAATGCCTTAGCTAGACATATAGTTAGTAACCATGACCATTCCTTTAAATTTAGAGTAATTGACCAAGTAGTGCATGATATAAGGGTTGGTCCTTTGAGTTTAAAGTTAAACAAGTTAGAATTATTCTGGCAGTTACGTCTTAATGCTTATAATTACCCAGGATTAAACAACCTATGTTCTATCAATTGCTTGCTCAAGTTAAAAAACTTAAACAGATAAAAAATATTGTCTTTGGATATTTGTGTATATGAACGTGTATGTTTATACATATATATATATATATATATATATATATATATATATATATATATACATATGAGTATGTGCATATGTGTATACATAATTTTATGTAGTTATGTGGATAAAATGTAAAAATGCACATGCTTGGTTTTGAGTAATTTTGTATTTTGTATTTTTATAATATGTAAACTGAACAGACAGTGAAGGCACAAACACAGCTGCAAGGTACCAGACATTTAATAAGAATAAGCGCTTTCACTTCTAATCATAGACGCTTCATCAGATCCAGATATTTAAACAGTGTTTGTAAGTCTAGTCTGTATCTGAAGAAGTTCAAGTGATTTGCTGAATGAAAAGCACCTAAGTAAAAATTGTTCAACAGTATTCCGCAGTTATCATTTGTTTATTTTATTTGTTTTTTTGGTTTTTGGCTATTTCTCCACACAACTACACAGCATGATTTGAAGTTCCTAGAGGAAACTAAACATCCTGAGTGATGTTCATTTGTCTGCTTGAAAGAATTTCAGTTATGGAGATAACACAGCTCTTAATAATATAAGGCTAGAGAAGGTGCTTGAATACCAAAAGCTATCCAACAAGTGCATTTACAGGCAATGATAATATGTGATCTTTTGTTTCATGGTAGAGTGATTATTCTACTGAAAAGAGTACAATACTGCCCTCTCCACCAGATTCCGCTCATTCTTTATCCATTGTAAAGGCTGACAAATTTTTTCTCAGATCCTACTGACAGACGATCAAAGTTTGCAATTTACATGCCTTGAGACTCCTTTCCAAGGAAGAAATGAGCTTCCTAAGTATATAATTAGATAGTTACCTTCCTCGGTAGTGATCTCAAAAGATATTTCAGCATTCCTAAAAATAGTTTTCTGCAGTTTAAGGAATCTTAGCCATAGGTTTCTATTGTAAAAGAGAATTAAATTATTGCTCCAGTAACTAAGGCTGCATCTTCTATTTGAACTACTTTTGACTACAGCATATAGTGAGAGGAAATTACCTTTGCATCCTCCAAAAAGATTATGGAAGCAGTGTTGGTCCCCTTTAGTGGCTGATGTAGGTTAGAATTTAAATTTGAATACTTTATGCATTTGCTTGAACTCCAAATACTTGAACAAAAAGAAAAAAGATAAGGGGGCCCTTCTTATGTTTCCTCAGAAGAGGGTGGGTGCCCTTTGTAACCTCAGATTTTCTCTCCCCACAGTATTATTTCTGATTATGAGGGCTATTCTTCCAAATCTTCTGGGACCCCTCCTCAAAATGTGCATTTTAATGATACTATAAATGTCACAGGAAGAAACTGTAACTTGCCTGTTTCAGATATTTCCTCTCCAATAGGTAGACTTCAAACAATGTAGGTTCATAGGTTCATAGGTTTATACTAGGCTATCTGCCCTAAGGCATTTATAAGCCTAGCCCAAATTTTTGTGGCTTACGCCACCCCTTATATGAAAAAATACTGTGCCCATTAGTTTGTTGTGCCTCTGTCCAGCAGTGACACAGAGATGATTCCCGGGGTAAACCTATGATCTCCCATCCACAGGTCTAGATTTCTCTTGAACAGAGTCAGCGAGGTGCTCTGCCTCACATGGACCGGGATTTTATTCCACAGCATAGGGAGTCTCTGAGTGATAAATCTATCCCTCCAGCATGTCCTATTTATATCCGTGCTAAGGTTTAAGTCGCTTGCTCTAGTGGTTTTGATGGATTTGGATTTTTTGAGGTGGAGCATGTCCATTAATTCCGGGTTGGACATGGCCTTGTATGTCAGGCACATGTCACCTCTGAGCAGACGGTATGCGACTGAATAGAGCTGAAGTTTCTTCAATCTGGCAGCATATGACAGATTTTGGAGTCCCTTTATCCTTTTGGTGAGGAACTTTTGGGGTCTCTCCAATTGCTGCAGATGTCGGTGAGATACATCCCTAATGGGGCATTGTACTCGATCATTGGTCTGATAAGTGAAGAGTACAGGGGAACAATGACCTCACTAGATCTGGATGTGAATCCCTTCATGATCAGGTGGGCAATGTAGAAGGTCTTTCTAACCACTTTAGCAACGTGAGTGTCAAAAGAAAGGCCACTGTCAACCTGGGTCCCCAGGTCCCTGATAACCTCTTCTGTGCTTAGTGGATTGCCACCTATATGGTAGCTTGGGGTTACCTTGTTTTTCCCGAAGGGTATGACTATACATTTTTGGCATTTAACTTCAGGCCATGGCTCTGGCACCAGCTATCTGTTTCCGTGAGTCCCTTCTGAAGGATATCCGTGTCCGATGCACTTTCCACTATGGCGCCCAGTTTGCAGTCGTCTGCAAACTTTGTCAGCCAAAGTCCTCCCATGTTGGCCTGTACTTCTGAGAAGTAGATGCCAAACAATAGGGGCAAGGACCGAGCCCTGTGGGACACCACTTGTGACCGGCTTGGAGTCTGACACAGCCAGCAACTCTAACCCTGTGGGTTCTGTCTTTTTAGTTTGCAACCCATCTTGTGACATATGGGTTTACATTTAAGCTGGTAAGTTTTTTTACAATACCCGAGTGGGGTATTGTGTCAGCCATTGCAAGGTCAAGGTAGGCTGTATGGACTGCCTTTCCCTCATCAATGGCCTTGGTGACTGTTTCAAGAAGTTGACCAAGTTCAAAAGGCATGATCTTCCCTTGACAAAGCCAAACTGGGTCGGGTCCAATGTCTGCAAGTCCCCTATATCTTTGTTTATGAGCTCCATTATGATCCTCTCCATAGCTTTGCAGACTAGACTTGTTAAGCTTATGGGGCGGTAATTACCAGGGTCCGTGCCTTTGTGGAGTGGGACCACAGTTGCCGTACGCCACTCCTTGGGCACGATCCTGTGGTAAGGCTGAGATTAAACCGCTGCCTTATGTGCGGGTTTAATTCCTCATTTAGCGTAGCACACAGCCGGGGACACCATCCAGTCCCATTGATGCTGTGTTTTAGCTTTAGAGAGAGCAGCTTTCACCTGCGCATTTGAGATGTCCGGGAGGCTACACTCGGCTGGGATAGTTATCTCTCCTTTGGGGGGGGGGGGAGGGGGGTGAAGTTTGCACTGAACCTGTCTGCCAGTATGTTGGCAATGTCTGTGGGTTCAGTGATTTTTGTATCATTTTGGACTAATTCTGAGCATATCTGGGAGTTTCCACCCAGGTTCCTAACATAGCTGAAAAAGGCCTTATGATTGTCCTTTGAATCCATGGCAATTTTTCTCTCAAAATTGGCCTTAGTTGATTTTATGAGTGCTCGTATTTTTTTACTAATAATGATCAGGGGTGACTTCCCTTTTATGGATTTTGTTCTATCATGTAATAGCTTTCTCCTCTTATTGTAAAGTTTGTTAATGGCTGGGGTCCACCAGACTGGACGCTTGCCCTTTGTGGAAAGAGTCTTGGTTTTATTTGGGATTGCCTGATCCATGCAGTCCTGGAGGTGTTCATAGAAGACATTTGTAAGGGCTTCTGCAGCTTGGGTTGTGGTTTCCACTGGCTCAGGGGCCTTGAAGGATACCACACCAGTCTTGAGTAGTGTGAAGTTTGCTTTAGAGAAGTTCTTCACTATGGTCTTTTTGTTTGGGGTGGGGCGGATGTGGATTTCCAGTGAGATTAGTTTATGATCAGATCTCACCAATGAGGGATATACTTCGTGTGGAGCATTTTGTCCCCATGTTTGTGACAATGAGATCTAGTATATTTTCTCCTCTCGTGGGGACAGTGACTAGCTGTTCCATGGCATTTGAATTTATGAACTCCAGGAACCGTTGGGCTAGAAAGTTAGGGCTTGAGTAATGTTCCCAGTCTATATTCGGGTAGTTGAAGTCACCCAATATGATGGTGTTTGGAGATACATTTATACCCTCCAGTGTCTTCAGGAAGGCTGTGTGGGGTTCCTGAGTTTGAGAGGGTGGCCTGTAGCATGCTACAATTTGTAGAGCAGTTTTGCCTATGGTTAGTTGCACCTGGATGGTTTCCAAAGCGCATTGCCACCAACCTGGAGGTGTGGGTATCCTTTATGAATATGGATACACCCTCCTTTTGTGGTGTGGTCCGGGTTTTGGGGAACGCATGATATGAGGTAAAACCTAATAGTGCCGGGTGCTCTCAGGAGCCTTGAACCAGGTTTCAGTTACAGCACAGACATCGATGTTCTCCATACTGAGAAGGGCCTCGAGTGCATGCATTTTGAGATTTAGACTTCTGGCATTGAGCAGCATTACCCTCAGTTTCTTCCCATTTTTGTTTTCTAGGGTGGTAGGTTTAGAATTTGAGCCTTGCCAAAAGGCACTATGGGGTGGCAAGAGCCTTAGCCAATATCCGAATCCCAGGGTGACAGGTGCAAGCCATCCCTTAAGCAGCCTGGCTTGTCAAGCATGTCATCCCAGGCAGACAGACACTCGATCCCCTTTGAATGACACCAGACATTAAGCCAATTGTTAAAGCTGATCATCTTGTCTCTATATTGTGGCATCATTCTTGGTGAAGGAAGGATACTGCTCAGGGTTAGGGTCATACCTGCCTGGGCTACATAATCAGGAGCTCCTCTATGTCTCTTTTCATGTAGTCCAGGGAGGTATGTCTCAGGTTGTTCACACCAGCATGGACAATGACTGTGTCATATTTGTACTTGCCGTGGAGTGACCCGAGTGCTTGTGTTATGTGGCGGATTCTAGCCCGATAGGCAGCTTACTGTGACCCTCTCCTTGTTCAGCCTGGTGAGTGGGACGTCAGTGTGTCTGACTATGGAGTCACCTATGACAAGTATGTTTGGTGTTGTATTTGGCCTTAAGGGCTGTGACTGCTTTGCACACTGCTTTTGTGGTTTATGTGTTGCTTGTGGGGTGTCTTGAGGTAGCAGTTGTTTGGGTGTCTGCTTTGGAGGCCTCTGCTGTTTAGGTAAATTTTTACTCAGAGCCTCCGAGTATGTCTTTGTGTGTTTATGTGTTTGATTCCGTGGAGTGGTAGCATTATGTGAGGCTGGTTTTGTGGTGTGTGTAGTTGCCTTCTCCTCCTGTCTGGTCTTGCAAGTCCTGAGTTGAGAGAGCTCAGCCTCCAGTTTGGCTAAATAGCTGCATCTCTCGCAAGTATTTGTGTTATGTGGGAGGAGGAGAGGGTTGTCTGTACATGAGGCAGTTATAACATTGCCTCAAGATTCTCAGATTCACCAGCTGGACCGGAGAGGAGATTGACAACTGACCTTTGGACATGCTAGAATAATATTGGGAAATCCTTAATTGAAAACAAGGGCCAGTGGGGAGTGAGGGTGTAGTGCTTTTAATTTTTAGTGCTGACTTATATAATTGCTTTAGTGAGCAAGTGCCAGGTAACTTGAGTGCAATGTGTTACAAGTAACTAAATGCAAAAACGACAAACAGTAACTTTCTTTCAAGTGAAACAAGGAAATAAGTACAGTAAGCAATGCAGATATCACTAGTGATCCACAGAAGCGCTGAGAAGTTGCGTATTAGGTGGAATTAGCTTCCAGGGAAATAACAAGCAAACAAACAACAAGCATATAAACAGTCCTAGAATCCATAAGAAAGATTCATTCTTTATTTAGATTATTTCTTGGCTCATGGAATAAGAATTCTAAACATGCTGTTAGCCACTAGCTTCCAAATCAGCAGATTTGCTATACAAATTAGATAAAAACCCTTACCTTTAAAATCACATCCTGCTAACTTGGCTGTTCCTGTGACTTCAGAGGCTCCTATTGCATCTTTAGTACCTGGAGGTACTGTGTTATTTTCCAGAGTGGGAGATTGTTGAACAGGTGTAATAAAAGAAGACTGATATAATTAAGGAATAACCCATGAGTGGGTGTGGGTAATGCTGGATTTATCCATGGTTGGTGTGGTTTGATTATGAGGGTGATGCCCAAGTGGTCAAAGAAAACTGTAGGCAAATTCAGCATTACCCACAGCCAGCTGAGCAAGGAGTGGGTTATTGCTATTATACAATGACATTATTTAAGAAAGAAGTTGCTTACCTTTCTTAAATAATGTCTTTTTAATGGCTTTGTATTGTTCCTCTGCTTTTAGTCCCAGTACTTCCACGTTTTTGGATGTACTGTCATGTGTATGACATTTATGTTCCCACATTTGCACAGTACATCAGTGCTGTTGAACAAAAGCAATGGAAAAAATCTTCATTTTTTTTTAAATATGATGCAAAAATATGGACATTCTCTGAACATCCTGACAATTCAGAGGAGCGATAGTGTACCAAGACAGCACAAAAATATAAGGAAAATCAGGTATATCTCTGTTTCTTTAGTTTTATAGAATGTATCTGATTTTTCTTATATTTGGTCACCGCTCAGTAGCATATATTAATGGAAAAGTCTGCCTGCTAAAGTCAGAAGCTGACAGACTTTTTTCTATTAGCATATGCTCGATTTACAACTGGTTGGGCTGACCAAGCAGCATGCACATTTTTAATACTAATTAGAAGTGATTGTATAGTTATTTCAGATTTCATGTTATCCTACCAGAGGTCTATTGTTCTCTTACCCAAGAAACCACAACCAGCAAGTCTGAATGATTATCACCCAGTTGCTCTAACATCGACAGTAATGAAGTGCTTCAAACAGCTGAGCAAGGACCACTTCTCAGCAATCATACATGCAACACTAGATACATTGTAGTTTGCCTACAGGTCAAACCACTACACAGCAGATGCCATCTCTTTAACACTTTATAAAACCTTGACTCACTTGGAAAATAAGGACTGTTATGTCAGGATGTTATTCATCGACTTCAGTTCTGCATTTAATTCTCTCATCCCCCAGAACCTAGTGATGAAACTAATCCAACTGGGCATCAACACCGTTTTGTGCAATTGGATACTAGACTTTCTCATAGACAGACCCCAAAAGGTATGTGTGGGAAATAATAGCTCTAAAAGCATAACTCTGAACATGGATGTACCACATGCTGTGTCCTTGTGTACCACAGGGCTGTGTCCTGAGTTCTGTACTATTCAAATTGCTTGCATGTGACTGTGTAGCCAGCTATGAATCCAACAGAATTATCAAGTTCGCAGATGACACCACAGTCATAGGTCTTGTCAGGAACAGCGTGGAAACAAAATATAGGAGTGAAGTGGAACATCTGCTAGGCTGGTGTGACAGCAACAATCTGGCATTGAATGTCAGCAAGACCAAGGAACTGATCGTGGACTTTAGGAGGTTTCAGGGAGCACATAAACTTCTGAAAATCAAGGGAGTAGCAGTAGAAAGAGTCAAGAGAACTAAGTTCCTGGGTTTACACATATCAGAGGACCTGTCTTGGTCGGTGTACACCAACCACACTGTCAAAAAGTGCAGCAATATTTGCACTTCCTACGGAAACTGAGGAAAGCAAACCTGTCACAAGCCTTCTATAGGGGAACCATCAAGAGGGTACTGACAAACAACATCAGTGTATGGTACAGGATCTGTAATTCCTCAGATTGCAAAGCTCTCTTGAGAGTAGTAACAGCAGCGGAAGTATCATTGGCTCTCCACTGGCATCCTTGGATGACTTACACAAATCTCAATGTATTGGAAGAGCTAGAAAGATAGTAACTAACCATACTCACCCTGCTTGTGTTATGTTCTCCCACCTTCCCTCAAGTAGACATTACCGCAGCATGCAGTGTAAGACTTCTAGGCTCAGTCGAAGGTTTCTCCCCTTATCCACCAGATTGCTGAACAGGAATGCCAGAAGCCATTCTGCTCTTTCAACCAATTAACTGAATATTGTCTTGACTAATCCAGTAAATGACATACTCTCATGTCCATTTATCCTAAAATCACTACTACTAGTATAGCATACTTTAGTGTAATATCCAAGTCTTCATCTGTCCTGAAACTTGAATTGGAATAATTTATGCAATATTTTTGCTTCACCGGTACCTGTTAATGTGAAAATTCAAGTTTGTGCGATATCTATTTGTGCAGTACCCTAAATGGCACATTTTTATACAAGTAATGTCTGTAAGTGTCTGTCCTAGTGTTACTAAATAGCAACTGTACACATGTATGTTTCTTGCGCTGGGAACGAAGCAACGTAATTTTGTTTAGCTGCACTATGTCCAGATCTAAATGACAATAAAGTCTACCTTGACTTCAACTTTGACTTTGCCTGTTTCCTTTCTCAAATGCAGTAAAATAGAAAAAGAAAAGAGGCAAGCATAGTGCCAGCAAATACCAGTAACCATCCAAAATACAAGGCACTGTAGGATAAGCACCACAAAATGTCTTTAGAGAATAAAACAGCCTTTAATCCAATGAACTGTCTCCTTAAATTCCACAATACGTTTTCGTCCACAAGTCACAGACTTCATCAAATATCATGCACATCTTGATTAAACCTTTTTATACCCATTACACAGTCCCAAAGCCAATCATAGACATTGTTCAATTATTTAATTAATTAGCTAACACAAGTCCATAAAATTAAAGCAAAATACATTTCCACTCAATTTTTAAAGTCTTTGCAAAATGGTCAATGCATTTTTGCACTATACAAAAAATAGTTGACTTTAAAAAATACAATAGTTCAGTACTTTAAAACAGTTATTCAAAGAATGATACAAAAATAAAAAAAAATGATAAAATCATGTATTAACAGTTCTATAACAGACTAGCTAATTCAAAGGCTTCATCTAGTGGCTCCCTGTAATATGTCAGTTGTGAACATAACACTGGTGGAAATACAATAAAGATCTTTTTTTAATTAAATGTACCTTTCATACATCAAAAGTAAATAGTTCAAATGTTTTTTTGAACAACATATATTTTTTCTCTAAAGCCAAGGAGGTACTTTTAACTGGGTACAATACCTTCACTAAACAGTGTGGTTTCTCATACCTCATAATTTAGCCGCTCTTAATTTTAAAACAGGGGCTATACTGATGTTTCCATTAAGGCCAGGAGGATGGTTAACTTCCAAGTTGATTTGCTAGTATAACACCCTGTATTACAACCTTGTTTCACAAGGCTCTCCTCAAATCCACAGGAACTTTTTCAATTACAAAAAAGGAAAACCTAGCACCTGAACAATGTTTAGTGTGTTTAAAGAGTGTGTTTTTGTCATTTTGAGTATTAATATTGTAGTAGTGCTCATAAATACAATTATCACACACCAACTGGACAGGTGAAATCCTTGGTTACAGTCAAGGTGTCCCACAGGGCTCTGTACTAGGCCCTTACTTGTTTAGATTGTATCTTCCAGACCTTACTTTTTTCATCTGAGGTTTTCTACATATGCTGATGACCTGAAATTGGGTAAACTGATTACAAGTGTTACATATAAGGCATGTCTGCAAAATAATTTGACTAAATTGACCATTTGGGCACAGGAGAATAATATGTTGTCAAATACATCAAAAACTAAGCATATGAGATTTGGGAGACATAAACTGAAAGGTGAATATTTAATACAGCACAAAGTGATTGAAACTGTAGGCTCATTTAAGGACCTGGGTATATGGGTAGATTCAGCTATAAGTTTTTCTTATCATATCAACCAATTGGCTAATGATAGATATAGAACTATAGGTTGTATAAAAAGAGTTATAAAGTCTAGGAAATCAGACATAATGAAGTCATTGTTTGTTAGTTACATTAAACCCAAACTTGAGTATGGAATAACAATATGGAAACCCTATAGGAAAACAGGCATGAATAAACTGGAAAGAGTACAGCAGAAATATACTAAGGGCACCCATGGATGTGCAAATCTAAGTTATTATGAAAGACTAAAATATCTGAACTTGTACAGTGTCTCTTACAGATATTTAAGAGGAGATCTTATTCAGGTATATAGGGCATTTAGAGACAACTACCTCTGGGAATGTTTGGGGTTATGAAAAAGTACTAGAGAATCATCAGATAACCTATGTAGAAGATTCTATAGGAATGAGAAGTGTACTAATTGGTTCTCTGACAGAGTAGCTGATGCTTGGAACAGACTACCAAATTACATTAAAACAAGTACTAGTTTAGATACTTTTAAGAACAGCCTGGACATTTATTATGGGAACAAGTGTTTTGGCATAATGGCAAGCTAGAAGGATTTTAATGCCTGTGCTTGAAACATTCATATGTATGTATGTATGTATAAATCCTTCTTCTTAGTTTTTGGTCAGTTTTACTGATATAAAATGCCCCACATGTTCCACAAGTGGCTAAATGTATCACTCCCTTTGTGTTGCAGTTGTAAAAGGCATCAGCTACTAGTTCTCTGTTCCTGCTAGGGATATTTACTTTTTCCTGATTCATAATGTAGGGACATTGTGAACACACCCCACATTTATAGGTCCCCTTTCTTTTCTTGTTGTTAACAATCCCAGCCATATTGGCGTGTTCCAAAAGGTCCTTAATGTTATGACCTCTCCTGTAGGTATTGTGAAGTGGGTCAGATTTGAGGGTAGCCAAATCTGTCCGTTTAATAAATTTCTCCCATTCTTAGTTAATAATGTCCCTAGCCATTTTAGAATCACCAATGAATTCCACGACTAAGGCACAGTCAGACGTTTTCCTCATCTCATCCCTCTTCTCAGTCTGGCTATTTAGTGCCCCTTTTTCTAAAAGTGGAACAAATCTTTCTTTCCTTTTCTCAATTTCTGTCTTTATTTTATTAAGTAGGTCTACAGGGTAACCCCTTTCCAGAAACACACTTGATAACCTTTCACATTCGAGGTAAAAATCTTTGTCATCTGATGTCATTCTACTAGTTAAATGTAGTGCCCTCTAATAATACTTTCCTTCTGAAACATGGGGTGTGAACTCTTATAATGCAAGTAGGAGTTTGAAAAAGTGTCTTTCCTATACACAGTAGATCTTAACCCTGTTTAGGTTTTGTGTATTGTTACGTCAAGATAGTTAATTTGGTCCTTAGTGATATTGTAAGCAAAACTCAGGACACCAGATGTACTTTCCATCTAACTCATAAATTCATTAAGCTTAGTTTCACTATAGGTCAAAAAATTACATATGTTGTCCAAAAATCTTCTATATAGTGACCAACAACTTTTGTATTCAGATGCCAAAATACATTTTTTTCTCCCATGTTGCTAGTACTATATTGGCATATGTTGGAGCACAGTTTGCCTCCATAACTACTCCCTTTATTTGTTGGAAAAAACTCACCATTAAAGAAAATGTATTTGTTCCTAAGCACTAATTCCATAAGTGTTAAGCAAAGCTGAAAATCATTCTGGTTACCTTTACCCTTTAGGATGAGGGCTTCCTCAAACATTTCTAATCCTTCAATGTGTGGGGTAAGTGAGAACAGGTCTTTTATGTCTATAGTGACAAAAATCACTTTTTCAATGTCCTGTTCAAGTGGAATCATGGACATAAAGTCCCATGAGTCTTTTAGTAATCCATTTTCAGTTCCCCATAGATTTTTCAATTGTTTTTCCAGAAACTTGGCTAATGGAGCTGTCTTGGACCCTTCCGCTGCTACAGTAGGTCGTAAAGGGGAATTATTTGTGTCTTTATGTACTTTGGGGACACTGAAAATACTCGTTACCTTTGGCTTATCATTCTTTAAGTACTTAAAGGTGGCTAAATCAGTATTCCCCTCCATAAAGAGGTCACTTATAGCCAAATCAATCTTACGGTATGCTATGTTAATCTCATTTTTTGAAATCCTAGTGTATGTTTTGGTATCACCCAAAATATATAACATTTTCCCTTCATATAAGATAGAGTCCATCAGAACTACTCCACCGCCCTTGTCTGGTTTCATCACTCTGATTTTGTTGTTGTTCTTAAAGTACGTCAAAATTTCACTCTCTTTTTTTTAGTAAGGTTAAACCCAGTTTTATTACTGGGAATGACCTTTCTTAGTTGTTTTTCCACAACCCACTCAAAATTTATCAATTAGGGTACAAGGGTGGATTAAACCCACTTTTTCTTCTAAGGCTATCATTGATCATAAGAATTTGGTTTCCGTGAAAAATACTTTATAACTTTCTGGTAAACATTTTTAAGTCCAAAATAAGTTTGGTTATATTACATTTTTTTATTGGGTATAAATTTATACCCTTTAAAAAAGAGGTCAAAATGTTCCCTAGTCAAATCAGCATTAGTATAGTTAAAAATGTGAAAAAATGTTCATAGTCCAGATGGAGTCAACTTTAGTGATGATGGGATTTTCACCTAGTTCCCTCTTCTCCTGTTTATGGGATTAAAGGCTGTTTTCTCAAATGCAGGAAAATGCAGAATATGTTGATGGACTCTAAGAAGGAGGATTTACTTTCTATGATTAAGATTAATTAGGCTGTAAATATTTTGGAGTCTATAGACTTTCCAAGCCTTAAAGTGTATTCATGACACAGCTAATGCTGTTAGCAGAGGTTCAGTGCCTGATGTACCCATACATTGGTGTACCTGGTTGTAATCAGACCATTTACATCAAGATACACATCCACCCATAACCTCTTTTTTTCATTTTTTTCATTTTTGCACATCAAATCAGGGTGTCACTTCACCAGTGGCAATCATCTAGAGCCAAGGTTTACACCGCTGGGTGGATAGTCCTGACACAGCAGTTCTTCCACACCCCAAACTGACATGCACACTCACACCTATGGCCAATTTAGAGTGATTAGACCACTTACTGCATGTCTTTGGAATGTGGGATCAAACTGGAGCACCCAGAGGAAACCCAGATAAACACAGGCAGGACATGCAGACTTGGCACAGAAGGAATCCCACCAAAGAATTCAACTGGCAAACCTGTTGCTGTGAGGTAACAATGCTCTTCAAGGTGTCACTGTATAAAAGCTGAAATCCTTGATTCTCCATTTAAATGAAACTTTCTGTTTGGTCTGCCTTCCTTGATCCTCTTACCTCAAATATATTGAAAGGAAAGTTAAGGGAACAACAAAATAAGGAAAAAAAATCCATATTTTACAGCTTTCTGTAGGAGTTATTCATCCCTTAGGAACGTTGTTCTGTCTTTCCACAGAAATTATTTACAGTCTAGAACATATATACATATATCGCCAATGCTTGTCCAAAAACCCTCCTTTATTCAAATGTCTTAAATCAAAGAATGATACACCATCATATTTAAAATATAAATTATTTGGTAGCACTGAAGATTGCCAATTATGTGGGTTCATTATCATACTTGTTTTATATTGATATAAAACTGAAATAATATATTTTTTTATTTTTTCTGTACTCCCATAAAGGTTTCTTCTTTTGTGGGAGTTTTTCAAATAACAACCATATTTACTCTTCTATACATATTGAGGTATATATATTTTAAAACAGGATTACTTGTGTTAGAATCAGCATCTTAAATCAGTGCCCTCAGCTTTGTAGGAAAACTGATTATTGCCTCTCTATTAGACCCTAGCAAGGTATAATTAAGAAAGGATTTTATGAATCTACATTTTATGGCTGTATTATAGATATATATATATGTGTGTGTATATATATATATATATATATATATATGTGTGTGTGTGTGTGTGTGTATATATATATATATATATATATATATATATATATATATATATATATATATATATGTATATATATATATATAGAGAGAGAGAGAGAGAGAGAGATGAAACTACAAAATAAATAAATAAGATAAAATGTTTTATTTCTGTCAGCTTTTCATTATACTTCATGTTTCATTTTATGTTTCAGTATGTAAATACATTTACAACGTATCTTTGTAGGTATATTTGAAGTACTTATTTTGAAGCAGGTGCTAGAAAGTTTATGGAACAAATTGTATATGTTCATGTGACTGGATAGTCAGATGCTTTTAGTGTTATGTTTATGTGACACAATAGCAGCTTTATTTTATGAATCATACTTTGCATTAGTATTTGATTAAGGCCAAATAAATCTTAGCTGTCGAGTACTACTTATGTTTCCTATTCATTCCTTAAAAGAAACAGAAGAATACGTTTTATTAACAGGGCATATATTCAAGCATTTTCTATGGGAAAACAGTAAAATAAGGGTATTATATCATTATTTTAAATAAAACTTGTACAGCTACTGTTCAAGAACTTCTGAATATTGTGAGCTTCAAAATGGCAGAAGATGGTATACAATTATATATTTTGCATTATATTGACCATTGTGTTATTTACCAACTCATTTTAAGAAATAAGGGGTCTAATTTCCTTTTGTATACATTGCAAACTGATGTGTAAATGCATTATTATACAGCACGTTATATGCTGCCATCGCTTACATGATAAAGAGCATTCAGTAGTATTCAATAAAATTTGCTTCACATATAGTACTGACTTCACTGTATCATTGTTGTTTAACACTGCTGCCTCTCTAATAGCAGAGAGGAATATACCCAGATGTTATGATTTATTATTATAGCGATATTCCCCAATAAAGAGAGCACAACTGTGTGTAAGAATACTTGCCTTAACAGTAGGTCTTCAAGGAGAGCTCACTGTAACAGTAAAGGTACGCTCTCACCTTCTGCTTGTAATTATGTTGTGCGAAATCTTACATCTTCCTACACATAATTAAACAATTAAGGAAGCTTTTTAATGATTTTACATCTGCAGTTGACAGATTAGTATGATGATGATGATTATGTAACCTTGACTGAATTAGTCAGACATTACTATTATGTTTCTTTGAATACAGACTTTACCATATTCATTTTATATATAGATTATGTATTTATCTACCTATCTATCTATCTACCTATCTATCTATCTATCTCTCTGTAGTAGTGGAAGATGTAGAATATCATAAGAAAATTGCTACCATACTATTAGCTCCTAGGGAGTATGAATAATTTCAAAGCCTATTAGGGTTTTCCTTTTTATCCATAGGATGCAAAATAATGCATGTATTTCTATTAATAAGTGTAATGTTTGGTTACATTTGGAAAATATTTTTCTTAGTCAAAAATCAATAAATTGTATTTATTTGTTTGTTTGTTTGTTTGTTTGTTTGTTTGTTTGTTTGTTTGTTTGATTGACTTTTTTTTTTACTGGGAAAGTCCATCTGGGTCAGTATCCCTTTTTCAGCAGAGGCCAAGGAAGAAAACTCCACACTGACAGAATATGGTTACAGTTAAATAAAGTTACTACAAAACCTAATGCAGAAGACCAGTATATTAAACTTCAGTTCAAACAGTATGAACTTACACATACATAGTGCAAATATGTAGAAAAATATAACAAGCTGAAAAAAGAATAAGTTGCAGTTCATAGAAGTGGTATTAAGCACACTGAGTTACACTCTTTGGAACATAGATGACTAGATAACATAGCTTGGTAAAATTGTATTTGTCTTTTATCTAAGAAATAGCTTGACTATGTTTGGACAGAAAGAATTAGTAAAAAGTATGCTGGGGGAAATGGGAATGACAGAGGGACTAGTACAGCATTGGGTAGTGCAGGAGAAGAGACATGTCTTACTTAGGTAGTCTTTTTGTAAGTGTTTGAAGTTTGGAGAGGTTAGAGGTAGCTCTAATTTGCAGAGAGGTATAATTTCATTTCTTATCAATTGAGTATGAGTAGAGACTTGGGCCAGAGGATTTGTGGGGATTATATATGCTAAGAAGATGTTGCTCATCACGTCAAAGTAGCCTATTAGGGTGGTAAAAATGAGGAATAGAAGTAAAAACAGGGCTGTTGTTGGCTTTTTGGATAACGTTGTGTGCAGGTAAGCTGCATGTAATCTAAGTGGTGAGGCATTTTGAAACGGTTCAATGCCTTAAGGGCAATACGGTGGTGGGTGTGGTAATATTTGCTGGTGGCAAATTTTGCATCCTTAATATAGCATGCCTCCAGCTTATTTTTAACTGTAAACTGAAGGCTGGTTAGGTTGGGTGCACCATATATGAGAGATGGTAGAAGGTAGGTAGTGGCAAGAGTAGTTTTAGTGGTAGTGCTATTGAAGTTTTTAGGCCTTTTGAGCACTCATAATTTTGTGTGGGTCTTTTTAATCATGTTTTGAAGATGCAGGTTAAAATTTAAAGTAATTGCCTATAATCACTCCAAGAAGTTTTGTATGGGAGACTATTTCAAGCTTCAGTCTTGTTTAATGAAATGATTTTGAAGTTCACTTTGTTAGGCATATGTGATTTGGGGAAATATAGCAGTAACTTTTTTTAAGAGTTAAGTAGTAGCTGGGCATTATAGAGCCATTTCTCAACTGAAGAACAAGCTTCTTGTGTAACATGGAGGTGTTGAGGCAGGTTATTAGTTGTACATATAAGCATGGAATCATCCGAATATTGTATAAGAGAAGGTGGACCTACAAAGATATAGAGATCATTGATAAAGATATTGAAGAAGAAGGGGGCAAAAATAGAGCCTTGGGGTACACCAGTGGATATGTGCAGGTAGGGAGAGAGAAACATGAGTATTCTACCATTTTACATACTAGAACCTGCCAGTTAAATAGAACCACAGAAATAAATAAGGGGATAGTCCATGTTGAGACAATTTGTGCATGAGTTTAGGATGAGAAATTATATCAAAGGCTTTAGACAGGTCAAATAATAGGGAGAAAACAAGTTTGCCTGAATCCCTGTCTTTGTTTATGGTGTCAGGGAGTACCATTTGTTGAGCAGAAGCCATGTTGGATGGATGTTAAGACCCATTCTCATAGAAGATAGTGGAGAAGTTGTTTATGAATACAACTTTCAAGAATTTTTGAGAGATGGTGATAATATCACAATAGGCTGGAAGTTAGAGATGTCAGCAGAGATGTCACCATTATTAATAGGGATAATATATTTTTTTGCCATAGTGAGGGTACATAGGATTCAACTATTGATCTACTGATAAGGATGGAGACTGGGTATGCTATGGCATTGCCAGCTATCTTTAGGTATTCAGGTGGGAGGCTGTCAGTTGCAGTGGAGCAAGTAGAGCAGAAATAATTTGTTTATCAATGATGTGGAGACAAGTCCTAAGTGTAATTTGCTAGCAATGGATATAGAGAATAAATTAGGTTCAGATGGGGATACCCGGAGGGGAGTAAAGGAAGTGGTAGTGTGTACAGTATATGGAGATATGGAGAATGGTGGCTTTGGGGTACACTGCTGTTTGCTGAATTACTAGAATTGGGTGTTATTAAGGGGATGGTAGTAGCACTGAGTAGGTCATGAGCTTTGTGTCACCTCTGTTCTGTATATGTATCCATATTGAAACAGTATGTTAACTGTGACACAATGTTAATTAGAAAATGACTGTCTATAGCACTACAATGGTACAGTGGTGCAGCGGTTAGTATTGTTGCCTTACAACATGAAGTTCCCCAGTTTGATTCTTGGCTGGGGTGCCTTCTGTGCAGAGTCTACATGCCCTCCCTGTGTTTGTGTGGGTTTGCTCCAGTTTCCTTAGTCCCATGTTGCAAAGACATGCATCTGGAGTGTTTCTCCCTGGGTCACCACTGAAAATTGGCTTGTTCCAGGTCAGACTTTCCCAGTAAACAAATGTTAAATAAATATTTTGTATATAAGATATCAATGGTATTATTGCTGTAACACTGAAATTTCTGTTGATACATGATGTACCTAACTATGTCTGAATTCTTCTAAAAAAATGCTGATTGTACCGTATCTTGCATAGTGACTGGATCTTGTAACATACATACAATACAAGAGAAGAAAAATAAAAATATTTGAAAAAAAAGAAACATTGAATGGGGGTGAAGAGTTATTAGTTAGGGAAACAGTGCCTTATAGGAAGTAGGTGTTGAATAAGGCAGCAATTTCTAATGAAGAGCTACTACAATATGTAGATGGCTATAATATTGTTTTATCTATGTTAACTTGGTTTTACTCAGATTTCATGATTTTCGGGAGTTGTACATTATTGGAAGTTTTCTGTTTAAGCCATTCTTTATGAGGTTTGTCTCTATTAGACATTGCAGCTTTTGAAAGGGGAGTGAGCCATGGTGTTTGGTTGTGGAGTGGGGTTTGGCTTTTAGAGTATTTAAGTATAACATATTACAGTTATCAACTGTCTCATCGATTGGGAGAGTTTTGAGGGCAGACCTATTAAAGCCATTAAATGCATTGATGAAGGAGTTTTTTATTGAACTTAGAAAGATTTTAAGATGTTTTACGTTAGTGGGCAGGATTCACGAAGCCTCCGTGTAAGAGTTACAAGTCTTACACGGAGGCTGCAGTTAAACGGTGTGATGTCAGCATGCCATGCATATTCATGAGGGCATGCTGACTCACACCCAAGGCTAACACGGTCCATGTAAGAAAGTAGGGGGCGTGTCCGCAGGGCGAGTCCTGCAAACGGACACGCTCCCAGAAGAGGAACAGTCCCGAAAGTAAACCCCCACGAGAGAGCCCGCGTAAATGTCAACAAACACAACACAACACATGGCCCCACAGACTATAAACATAAAAAGTAAGAATGAACATGTTATATTTTTTTTTATAAGTTCTAAAGATGTTTGCCCGTAATTGCGCTCATTTGCGCGGGCATGCCCGTCACTTAGCCACAGTTAGCAGTCAGTGGAAAAGCATATAAGATCTAAATATGCAAAGTAAGCCAAGAAGCAATAGCTTAGCGGTAGCGACATCGGCTGAAGACGAGGCAGTCATGGTTCGAGCCCCCACAACATCAATTTTTATTTCTAGTGAAATAAGCACAAAACAATTCCCTGACATATATGTACATATATAAAATTATATTTTATGTAAAATGTAATGAAATGGGCCATGTATTTTGAAGAAATGTGAGATAATAAAAAAAAAAAAAAATTGTCAGAAGTGCCCATAGCTGAGCTACGCTCTAACAAGATGAGTATATCTGCCCGTAGGTGAGCAGTGGTTTAACAGGTGTAAAATGAGTGTCCGGGGTTGAGCAGTGTTGTAACACGCTGAAACTGTGTGCCCGTAGCTGAGCTGAGCGTAATATGCGTGCTGACAGCCAAATGACACGTAAACCAGCGTAACCCGTTTGCGCGGAGTTGCGCACCACGCCAACAAGATAACCGTCGGGCAACGTTGAGCAAGCTGTATCAAAACTGCCTTTACACAGACACACCTCCTAGCTTGTGTAGACAGTCATAAAATAAAAAAAAGCAATGGCCAGGCTCGAACTCAGGATACCATGCACCATAGTCAAAGTACTGAACCACTAAGCCATGACAGTTGTTCTTAGAAATGCAGTATTAGCATATATATAGGAATGAATGGAAAGAGAAGCATGACAAAGCAGGTTTTGTGAAGCTGATACATTTTCAAAATGGCCAATGACAGATAAGTGCGGGAAAAACGGCATATATAAGCCCCATAGGTGGGAATACACAACATAACTGATTGTGGAATCAATTTGCAGTCAGGATGGCAGGTGTAGGAGAGGGTAGTTGCTTCCGAGCACAGAGGGGGGGGCGTTGAGGAGTCCAAATATATGGTTTGGCTCCTCGTCCATGATCATGAGGCCCATCTCATGCAGGGCCAGGTCCTGTGGGGGGCATACAAGGCTGAGGAGTGGGACCGGTTGACACATGATCTCACCAGTGCCACAGGAATACCAAGGACTGGTGAACAGGTCCGTCACCACCATGCGGACCTGAAGAGATGGAAGCAGGACCAACTGAACCGTTGATTCCAGAAGGCCCAGCAAATGCCCAACGCCCCACTACTGAGTAAGTTACATGTAATTATTTATGTAAGAAATTAACCTAGCTGATATTATGGAGATGTGTATTCCAATATTACTTCATTTATATTACAGCTGCAGGTGTCCGTTCCATGAATCGTCAAGCCTATGCCAGGCAGGTTAGTAATTCTCTCCCTGTAACTGTTAACAAATATACGTATGGCAGCTTGCAAAAAAGTGCAGTGTAGTCACTTATTAATAAAAAGTGCAAGTAACAGTGTAAGAGAGATTCTGCTGGTACTGTGTGATTACATAAGTGTGATGCAGCCTGTAATCCAAAAATAAAAATGAAACAAGTCTGAAATAAAGATGTTCCATCTGTAATGTAATAGTACATAACCTGCAGCAGGCTGTAAATTACAGCTACACAAGCTGAGTAAAACACATGTGTGAAATATATCCCCGTTTAAAATCTGAAACATGACACAAGTGAGACTGTTGGAAAGGATTGTTGTAACCAAGTAAAACATGTCACTAAAGCCTAGAATTAAGTACCATCCTGAATTGTAAAAATAAAACAAGTGAGAGTGTGAGAAAGAGGTATGAATCCACCAATAAAGTTGTAATAACTCCTGAATAAAGTATGCTGCAGTCAGTACAGAATGAAATGAATGTGACAGGCACAACCAAACAGTGAAATGTGTGGAATAAAGTACTGAAGCTGGAATGTGTGTCCCACAATTTGGATATGTTGCTGTACATTTGCAATATGCAGATAGTATGGTTGTATGAAATACCAAACATCCACAGTTGTCTAGAGCCATATAAAGCAAATGTAGCAGGATGCTGTAGCTGAACAGAGCCAGATATGAATGTGTATGAATAAAAATGCAATGTATATTAATGTAGCAATAACATTCCCATCACCAACATGCATACGTTTACACACAGGAAACTGTAGTCAGACCTGTAGTGTGTATATATCTGCAGCTAGTACAAATGTACAGCATATGTATAGGTATTTTAAGTTGTTAATGAAATATTTCTTCACCCTACCGTATAACCACAAATAATCCATTCCACATTAAATGGGTATTTGTATTCACAATTAACTCCCCTGGACATTTGTCCTGTTGGGTCATACATATTTGCATGTACGTTGATGCATGTGCCCTGTTCATACATCCAAACCTGATGGCCTGTTGCCATCAATCAACCCTGCATGTTGTTGATTGTGTATTGCTGTTCAAATTATGCATGTGTTTGCTTGCTGTTCAATGGCTTGAATTTATGGGTGTTTGGTTAATGGGAATACTAATGCATGCTGTTACAACTAATTGTGAATGGTATTCTACGTTACTAACCCAAACTGTCATAAAATAATGCAAAACATAGGACAACAGGGAAGGCGGGTTCCAGCGGACCCACCTCTCCCACCTCAGCTGGCAAGTGCACCTGGCAGTAGTGCCCAAGCTGGACCCTCCTCCGGTGGCCCTGTGCCACCTGCGGGTGGAAGCACTGCAGGGGATGGGGCTCGTCCCCCCTCTGCAAGTGTGGCCGGAGGAGAACATCCACTCATGCTCCGTAGTGTCCGGACTGTGGTGCTTAGGGAGATCAGGCATGCTGTGCTTGGGCCCCTACGCCAGCTTGAGGCATGGGTGGCACAACTCACGGGCGTGTCTGCTGCCCATCCTACACAGTCCCCAGCACAGCCCCGTCCTGGGCAGTGAAGGCACAGTGGCAACTGCCCATGGGTGGGGATCTTAGTTCCACTGTTGCCATCTGTGGGCTCATGGGCTCGAGATATCCAAACATCCGTCCCTGTCAATTGTGTATCCCCCCACATGTGTCATACACCACCCCTGTATGCATCTTGTTTGTCTTGTCTGTTAACCTCCCCTACCTACCTCCCCATCTATACCTACTTCCTGTACCTGACATTCCACTCTCACCTGAGGAAAAAAAAAAAAAAAGGGCACTGTGTTCCCACAAAAAAATTACGCCCCATACATAGTTGCCCATTTTGCACACATGTCTGCTGGACATGTAAACTGGCAATTACAATTGGCTGTACAACAAATATTGTTGTCCTCACCCCTCTCTCAGGGGTGGAAGGTTTCAAATTTCACACCAAATTACAAACATATGCACAGCTGTTGCTGATAAAGAAATGGGAAGCTATGGGCCTTTCCTACATCCCTCCTGCAAATCCCGAGCTTGTTTTCCTACTGTCCTACCCTCTTTGTGCCCCCTTTTTCACCACTTTCCTATATCCCCATTTTCTTTTCTTTAAAAGAAATTAGCGCGGGTGCACGTGAGAGTAAGCACTTTTAAGCAGTAGTAAGTGGGTGTGCGCTTCTGTGTGCTTAGCTAAGCGTGTGTGCGCGAAGCTAAGCGGCAGTGCGCATGCGTGAGCTCCACGCAAACCAGTGCTAACCCGCTTACAACTGCTTAAAAGTGCCTTAGTCACTCTGAATGACAAGGCCTGTAGTTTGCTCAGCAGCAAAATAAAATTCCTCTGTCAGTCTCGAACCCAGGACCTTGGAAACAGTAGTCTGCATGACTTGCCACTAAGCCATGACTGCTATACAAGAACATTGTGCTGAAAGAAATATATCATGAAATAGTAGGAATTACTGTAAAGGGAATATAGCAAGTCCAGTACACAAAGCATGTCATGTATATTTAATGTCAAATCTAGTGGATTTGTAAAATAGTACTGTGTGAAGAGAAACAGCCATGCTAGTTGGTAGCTAGTAGGTAATAATGTCACAGTAGCACCTGGCAAGCCACACACATACTCAGAACAGGATAAACACTGCCATAGTTGAATAGTTAAGAGCCCAGACATAGCAACTGTGACTAAGTTACAGGGATGTCCCTGATTTGAAAACAAATGTCAACTGTGCCCCACTGACTCCCTGTGAAATGTACTAACAGTAGGCAGAAAGGTGTTACAACACATGCAATGGTAACTATGAATTACTGAAAGTATGCACCACTTGCACGTCACAAATGGTGTAGTAATACATATGCTCAAAATAACCCACAGTCACAACTGCAGAATATCAGAATATTTCATGGGTGTATCCCACTGATATGTACCATTCCATGAGGCTGACAAAAGATGCACCTGAGAGTATCTGAGGCCTGCTCAGCAGCATGATCAAATACCCTTCTAAGTGTCAAGGCCCACACCATGGCCAGACCACACTGCATGCAGTACCACCCTACCACAACAAACACATAGGGAATTGCTGCCCAAACAGATATAGCAAGCATTACAAGCTGTGAATGTAAATGGAAAATAGTAAAGCCATAGCAACACATTACAGGAAAGACACCTAGCAGGCATATAAGGAGTGAATGTAAAGGGCAAATATTGAAGCCATAGCAACAGATTGCAAGAGCCACTGCTATATACCAGTTACACCACAATTCCCACAGGAAAGCGCACACACCCATATACACAGTATTACTAGTCGTAGGTGTCAGTTTACATACACACTGAGAAGAGGAAACTGGAGGAAGGAATATTCAGGTTACAGTACAACATGCATTGCAGTGTCTACAGCACAGCCTGAAATATGAGAGACAATACCAACCCTTACACTCACAGAACAGTGTCCACAGCATACCAGCATGGTCCCCACCCTGGTAATCTGAAAGGGCTACGCCTACCTAACAAACCTTTTTATAGCACTGTCCTGTAATCACAGTGAGAACTGCAATCACTACACAACAGGCTGCATGCAATTAGTAAATGCTGGCTAACAATTGGTGCAGAGGCCATCACATGGACATGTGCAGATACCTACAAAAGCATCCTGTACTCCCAGTCCACACATGCAATATTTTCATTGCACCCTCTGGAGGTAGGGAAAGAGAGAGAGAGAGAGAGAAAGAGAAAGAGAAAGAGAAAGAGAAAGAAAGAAAGAAAGAAAAAAAATATATAACAACAAAACAAACAAGTTGACAGTAGGCCAACTATCAGAAAGCCAACGCAAACAGCTGCAATAAACACAGGTAATGTAAAGTACTAATATAATAGTCTACATACTGTGAACCCTCCATATGTGTTATTGGTCTGTATCTATGTATATGAAGATGTGCATAGGGCAGGGGACATACTGCAACTGTCACTGAAGGCTGTACATACATATGTATGTGAAGGTAGCTTTGTGCACATATCAATGTAGGTTGTAGTGCAATGTACAATGTAGGTTGTACAATAATGGATGTTCATCAGTACGTTAGTGTGTGTATACATATGTGTAACTAAAAAGGATTATATATATATATATATATATATCATGTGTATACGTATGTATATCAAGATATGTATGTATATATATATATATATATATATATATATATATATATATATATATATATATATATATAATATGCATATATGTATACATAGATAGAGAGGGATGTAAAATACATAGACATATATAGTTTCACAGTTTCATAGTTTAGTACTAGGCCATCTGCCCTGGGGCATTTATAAGCCTAGCCATAGTGATGTGGCTTTCGCCACCCCATGTAATGGTACAAAAGTGTACAGAATAGATTTAGAATACTGGGCCACTGTCTAGTAGTGACACAGTGAAGACCCCCTTACATAATAGAATTAGTTTACTGTGCCTCTGTCTAGTAGTGACACAGAGATCACCCCTGGGGTAAACCTACGATCTCCCATCCACTCGTCAAGATTTCTCTTGAAGAGAGTCAGTGAGGGGCTCTGCCTAACATGAACTGGGATTCTATTCCAGAGTATGGGAAACCTCTGAGTTATGAATCTGTCCCTCCAGCATGTCCTATTCATATTTGTGCTGAGGTTTAAATCTTTAGCTCTCGTGGTACTGATGGATTTGGATTATTTGAGGTGGAGCATGTCCATCATTTCCTGATTGGACATGGCCTTGTACGTCAGGCACAGATCACCTCTAAGTAGGCAGTATGCTACTGAATAGAGCTGGAGTTTCTTTAGTCTGGCAGCATATGACATATGTTGGAGACCTTTGATCCTCTTGGTGAGGTACTTTTGGGGTCTCTCTAGCTGTTGCAAGTGCCGGGTGAGGTACATACCAAATGGGGAATAGTACTCAATCATGGGCCTGATAAGGGAGGAGTATAGGGGTACAATGATCTCCTTTGATCTGGATGTGAATCCCTTCATGATAAGGTGGGCAAGGTAGAAAGTCTTTCTAACCACTTTGGCAATGTGGGTGTCAAATGAGAGGTCACTATCGACTTGGGTCCCCAGGTCTCTGATTACTTTTTCCATACTCAGTGGGTTACTGTCTATGTGATAATTTGTGGGTACTTTGTTTCTCCCAAAGGGGATGACTATACATTATTTGGCATTTAGTTTAAGGCCATGACTCCAGCACCAGTTGTCCATTTCAGTGAGGCCTTTCTGTAGGATGTATGTGTCAGCTGGTGTATCAACTATGGCACCTAGTTTGCAGTCATCTGCGAACTTTGTCACCCACAACCCTCCCATGTTTGCTTTCACATCTGAGAAATAAATGCCGAACAAGAGGGGTCCCAGGACAGAGCCCTGTGGGACACCACTTGTGACTGGCTTTGAGTCTGACATGTCTCCAGTGATTTTGACTTTATGGGTTCTATCCTTTAGCCAGTTTGCAACCCATCTTGTGACATATGGATTTACATTTCAGCTGTTGAGCTTGTCTATGATGCCAGAGTGGGGTATTGTGTCGAAAGCTTTAGCCAAGTCCAGGTAGGCTGTATGGACTGCTTTGCCCTCGTCAATGGCTCTAGTGACTGTTTCGAAAAAGTCAACCAGGTTCAAAAGGCAGGATCTGCCCTTTACAAAGCCGAACTGGGTGGGATCAAGTGTCTGTAAGTCCCCAATGTCTCTGTTTATGAGTTCCATAATGGTTCTTTCCATAGCTTTGCAGACCAGGATGGTTAAGCTTATGGGGCAGTAGTTACCAGGGTCTGTAGAGGTGCCTCCTTTGTGGAGTGGGACTACTGTTGCTGTACGCCAGTGTTCAGGTACATATCCTGTAGTAAGGCTATGGTTAAATAGCAGTTTTATGTGCGGGTTGAGCTCCTCTTGGAGTTCATGTAGCACGCAACCCGGGATACCGTCAGGTCCCATTGATGCTGTGTTTTTAGCTTTGCTGAGGGTGGTTCTCACCTGGACATCTGGGATGACAGGGAGGTTACATTCAGCTGGGATAAGTACTTCTTCTTTTGGGGGTGAGGGAGGGGAGAAATTTGCACTGAACCCGTCTGCCAGAATGTTGGCAATATCTGTGGGTTCAGTGTATTTTTTGTCATTGTGAACTAACTCTGAACATATCTGAGGGTTTCTGCCCAGGTATCTAACATAGCAGAAGAAGGCCTTGTGGTTATCTTTAGTGTCCATAGCAATTTTACTCAAAGTTGGCCTTGGATGTTTTTATGAGAGAACGTAGCTTTCTACTAGTGCTGATCACAGATGCCTTCTCTTTATGGGATTTTGCTCTGTCGTGAAGTAGCTACCTTCTTTTGTTATACAATTTGTTTATGGCTGGGGTCCACCAGACAGGACGCCTGCCCTTGGTGGAGAGGGTCTTGGTTTTATTTGGGACTGCATGATCCATGCATTCTTGGAGATGTCCATAGAAAGCATTTGTGAAGGATTCTGCATTGTGGGATGTGGTTTCCACTGGCCCAGTGGGCTTAAAGGATACCATCTCAGTTTTAAGAAGTGTAAAGTCGGCGTTTGAGAAGTTTTTCACTGTAGTCTTTTGTGTTGGGGGTGGAGGTGGGATATGTATATCCAGGGTGATTAGTTTGTGGTCAGATCTCACTAGTGAGGGGTATACGTCCGGTGTGGAGCACATTGTCCCCATGTTTGTGATGATCAGGTCTAGTATATTATCTTCCCTTGTGGGAGAGGTGACTAGCTGTTCCATTGCATTTGAATTTATGAATTCCAGGAACCTTTGGGCTAGGGTGTTTGGGCTAGAATAATGCACCCAGTCTATGTTAGGGTAGTTGAAGTCTCCCAATATGATGGTGTTTGGTGAGACATTCATATCCTACAATGTCTTCAGGAAGGCTGAATGGGGTTCCTGAGATTGGGAGGGTGGTCTGTAACATGCTACCAGTTGTATAGCAGTTTTGCCTATGGTTAGTTGCACCTGGATGGTCTCTGATGCTTCATGTGTTGCCACTAACCTGGAGGTGTGGGTGTCCATGATGAATATGGACACTCCCCCTCCCTTTATGGTTTGGCCCGAGTTTTGTGGCCGAAACGCATGATACGAGGTATAGCCTGGTAGCACTGGGGTGCTCCCAGAAGCCTTGAACCAGGTTTCAGTTACTGCACAGACATTGAGATTGATAGAATATGTACATACAGATATATGTAATACACATATACATATATAGATATATGTAGATACATATACATATACAGACAGATCTGACTGTCTACAGATATGTCTGTATATGACTATCTCTCTCTCTCTCTGTCCCACCCCCTCTCACTCTCTCTCTCCCTCTGTCTCTCTCTCTCTCTCTCTCTCTCTCCCCATATCTATATCTATAGCTATATATATATATATATCTATATATATATATATATATATATATATATATATATATATATATATAATATATATATATATATATATATATATATATATAGATATATATATGTATATATATATATATATATATATATATATATATATATATATATATATATATATATATATATATATATATATATATATATATACTGAGTGAGGCACATGTGTGCAGATGTATTGCAACAGGTGCCTGGTGACAAAGGCATGGAGTGAACACCAGTGTGGATACTGGAGTACCATACCCCATTCCAAAACACTGACACCAGTAACCACCACATATGTGCATGCCTGCCCACCACTGCATGTGTCAGGGGGGAACAGGGGCAACAAGTGTACAATAGGCTTCCCATTAATATACACAGTGGCACACTAGTCCTGTAATACCTGTACATGGTATGTGTCAGCAGACATGGTGTGCCAGCTATGGACATGTAGGCCACTGTACCCCTCTACATCCCACAATGTCCTACACGGTATGTACCTCCCATGACAGCTACAGATATGGAGAAGGACACAGTCATACATAAGTAACTGTGTCAATGCACTCAAACACATTACCTATGCAGAGTGACTGACAAGACCACAGAGTGCACCCAGACTACCTACATAGAGGTTACCACTGCTGGATATACATAGTTAAGTCACACCCATGACAGTTGTCCAACAACCATGGTAACACCTCACAACATCCCCATCCCAAATTACCTTTGTCTGTCATCCTTGTCACCGCAGTAAAGAGCACATGGTGGAGGTACTGGTCCCTATCCACAGATAAGACATACCCTGGAGTAAAACACACAGCATTAAGAAGCAAGGCTCCCCATGAGTAGATGTCAGACATACCCAAGCTGAATGTTATGCAGATAGGTAATATGCCATATGAGTTACCCTGTGTAACTGTTTGACAGGAGCAGGTACGATCACATCGCATGTGTCACAAGGGGCAGGGTAGCATAACAGTATGCTGCTGTAGGCCCAGTGCCAATAGCATACTACCTACCTAAGACACAATGCACACCCATGAACCCATTACAAACCAAATATGTGAGGTGGAATGAGTGTGCCAGTGACTGGGTGCATGTTATGTACTGGTGTGATTGCTCACCATGACTGTCTGTCTGTCATGGTAGTGTGTGTCCTTTGTGTGAGGCCAGAGACAGATGTGTAAGGTATTATGATCAAAACATACTACATTGCCATATGTTGTGCTGTGTTACCCTGTATGTGACTGTGGTGTAGGTAGGGTTATGGCAAGTAAGAGTATTGTGCATTACCAGTGAAATATGTAACGTGCATTGCAGGCAGTGCATGGGTTGATAATGTTCCCCATACAGTACCTTGATACAAACCCCCAGTGTGAGGTTGTGCATTGGACCTGAACCAGTCTGCTGACTGCTGGAGTATACTAGTCTGTCGTATGGAGTGTGCCAGGTACTGTTGCACAATTGTCGGCTGAGCACTGATATCTGGTCATTTACATGTGTATCCCCCAATAGACAGACAGATGCTATATATGGGGGTTAAGTTATATCACTACAGTCAAGTATTATGTGTGCCATATTTTGCTGACATATATTGCTGACATATTTTTCTTTTCCTTTTCAGGGCTATAGTTCACCAGCGAAACCCTGTGTACTCCGCTGCAGAGGATGAGGAGATACACCAGAGCCTGGTGCGGGATTTTGCAATACTCTTTTCCCACACCAGCCAGAACCAGCAGGAGAGGGCTGCACTGTGGCAAGACCTGGTCCGTCGGGTAAATGAAATAGGCATACATAACCGGACATATGAGCAGGTACGCTATCACTGCAGTGATTTAATTAGAAATGTTCATTAGCGTGCGTCGGATATCCACAGGCAACAGCTTGCCACAGGTGGTGGGGTGGCTATACATCCCCCCTCACCAGACTGAAGGGACTACTCCTAAGTGTTGTGGCTCCAGCCCAACAGCAACAACAGCAGCAGGATACATGCGTAATGATGGAGGCTGGAGCCACCCAGCAGCAGGACTCAGAGCGTGCAGGTAACATGCCATATGTATAGTTGACTGTTCTGTACACTGTTAGTTTATGCATGTGTGAGGTGTGTCCTCGGTTTGTAGCTGTTATCTTGGTAATTATTGTGCGAGTGATATTCTCAATATCAGCAGTAGACCTGTGGAAGCCAACTGTTGTACTACTGAACTGTATCATACTCACAGTATCAATGGCACAGTTGTGCCCACTGATAATAAATGTCTCATTTCTGCAGGTCCCTCTGGTGTAACAGCAAGGCAGCCTATCCATGCTGGTGAGTGTGTAATAACAATAACTTCAATACTCTTGATACTAATAGTAATAATAGGCTGAAACAGTAGTGCTATGTGTTTGATTGCAGGTGTGTTTGTGTCTGTGTGTTGATATCTCATATACTGAGGAGTGTGCATGTGTGCATGTGCCCTGTGTGCATGTGTGCATGTGTGTATGTGTGCATGTGCCCATGTGTGCATGTGTGCATGTGCCCTGTGTGCATGTGTGCATGTGCCCTGTGTGCATGTGTGCATGTGCACGTGTGCATGTGTGCATGTGTGCATGTGCCCTGTGTGCATGTGTGCATGTGTGCATGTGCACATGTGTGCATGTGTGCATGTGTGCATCAGTGGTGACATTGTGTACACATTGTAAACTGTGTTTCCTGTCTTACTCCCACAGGTTCTGGTGCTGCTCTGGTTTTGTGCAGCAGGGAAACTGAATCAGCTGCCGTGGATAGTGATAATGATGATACCTGTGTAATGGCACAGGGAGGTGTGCCAGGGTCCATTGTTGGTAAGCCAATTGACAGTACACAGTTGTCAACCCCATCAATGCGCACACTCATCCTGCCAATATATCATTTGTCACCAATGTCCCTAGGTGATGGACAGGATACAGTGGGCATTGACCAGGGTAATGTGGTATCGGTGGCACATGCATCCCCACACAGCAGCCATGGCCAGGGTCCTGACATGGTACCACACAGGCAGATGTCCAGGGGTTCTCGTGGGAGCATCCGTGGGTGTACAGCCCCTGTCAGACATGCCCACAGAGGTCTTTCAACCTCAGCTATGTTTTGGGCTGTAATGCAGGCACAGTCATGTATGGAATGGTACACCAGACAGGGTCTGAGGGAGCTGAGAGCATGTTGCACAGCAATGAATGACAGTATGCGTGATGTTGCAGCTGCCATCTGTAATTTCACCGAGGTCATTGACAGACGTTGGGGGGAGACATTCGATCTGTTCCAAAACTACATGTCCATGAGCCAGGGCAATGGTGGACGGTTGAGGCATCGATGTGGGCATATGCCAGCAACAGCAGCAGCTGGCAGCTGCCGCGGATGACAACAGGCCCACGGCCGCTCCCATAGTGCCAGCAGCAGCACCAGCAATGCTGGGTCTGTGCTGTCATCAGACCGCCCCAGGAGACCATGTGCACGTGGCTCTGGACAGTCCCAACAGGGACCTGTCTCCAGTCACCAACCACCTGCTTCTGATGACAGTACCCAGTCTGGCTTAGTACCTGATATGGTCCGTAGCACCCCTGCCAGGCACAGGTACCATGTCTGTGGCCAGAGACAGTGATCTGTATGACCTGGCAGGTACAGTCTGTGGCTGTCCACAAACACCTGTATATGGCAGCCATGAGGTGGAACTGTGTGCATGCATACACACATGCGAATTGATAACACCTAGGGCTACCACATACACGCACACACTGCATCAACATTGCCCCATCTTGTACTGCTGTCCCTCACCAACACACACACACAGACATGTCAATTGGTTGTATCAGTGGCAGACTCAGGCATACCAAGTACACACCCTGTGCATATGATTAAACTGTGCCACCTCCTGCAATCTGTAACATCGGTGCAGGAACAGGTTAACATGGTGCTGATGCACAGGGTGACTACATAGAAGTGTAGTAATAGTATCATGTTGTCAACAGTACAGTGTAATGATATCATTGTGGGTATATCCCAGCATGCCTGAGGCAGTTATAGTATGAATGTCATTGTATTGTTTTGTACACCCATAGTAATTACCATAGTGTAATATCTGTACATCTTTGCATACTGGTGGTGAGGCTGTCAACAGAAGGCCACCTACATAGGTAGCACAGGGGATAAGAAAATGTAAGTATTGATACTCAGTGATGGACATGTCAACTGCAAGTTGCATGCTGTCCACACTCGACTCTGCAATGAGGATGTTTGAGGATGTTGATATCTGTGCAGTAATACACAACAGGTTCAAGACTCACAAGAGCACCCTAGCACTACAAGGTCACACCTCGTACCATGCATGACAGCCCCAAAACACAGAACTAACTATGACAGGAGGGAGAGTCTCCATACATGTCAAGGATACTGTGGTGCCAGGACAGGTAGCATACATCCTACTAGGTTTGGAACTGCTGAGTGAGGGCTCAGTGTCTGTTATTCAAAATGTGTATTAGTTCAGGTATGAGCACTGGGGTTTCAGGCCAGTTATTCTACATTACGAAGGTACATGGTCTGTACACTTGTGGGAGGTGGGGCTGGACCCAGCCCGTCTGACCTGTGACTTTCTGGGTACAGGCTTATAGTGCCTGCATATATGCATTGTTACCTACTGGAAGTCATACACTTTGTTTGTTGTAGCATAGTCTAGATCCAGGCCTGCTGACTGTAGCTTTGTTGGTATGCATGTTTGCTTGTTATGTCCCTGAAACACTGATTCCACCTGCAATGCAGATTTACAGTGCCTCTGTGGATCCCTAGTGACATCTGTATTGCTTACTGTACTGATGTCCATGTCTCACTTGACAGAACATCACTGTTTGTCCTGTTTGCATGTAAGTTGCCTGTAACACATTGCATATGACTTACTTGGCATTTGCTCACGAAAGCATTTATATATGCCAGCACTAACAAATCAAGAGCACTACACCCTCACATACTCACCTTGAGTACCTTGTTCCCCATTGGCCCTATGTGTTGTTAATTATTATGGGATTCACAATACTATGGTAGCATGAGCAAAGGTCACTTGTCAATCTCCTCTCTGGTCCAGTTGGTGAATCTGCGAGTCATGTGGCAATGTTACAGCTGCCTCATGTACACAGACAACCCTCTCCCCTTCCCATAAACGTACAACACATGTGACAGATGCAACCACATAGCCAAACTGGGGGCTAAGCTCTCTTAACTCAGTACTGGCATACCCTGTCAGGTGGAGTGGGATACTACAGTGAATACAATACCAGTCTCACATAGACCTGCCACGACAGCAATCCAAACACAGAAACACACAGGAACATTCTTGGAGTCTCAGAATAACATCCTGCCTGAGCAGTAGACACCTGCGAAGCAGACACACAAGCAAACGTTACACCAGAACAGAGCACATGCAACACATAGCTCACAAAGCCTGTGTGCCAAACAGTCACAGCCCATACGGCTTAACAACACACCTGCTACAGTTGTAATAGGTACCTCTATCGTCAGGTACACTGAGGTCCTGCTCACCAGGCTGAACAAGGAGAAAGTCATGGTGAGATGCTCGTCGGGCACTATGATCCACCACATAACACAAGCATACAGGTCACTCCAAGGCATGTACAAATATGATTCAGTCATTGTCCGTGCCAGTGTGAATGACCTGTGATGTACCTCCCTGGACTACATGATAGGGGACATAGAGGGGCTCTCTGAGCATGTGGCACAGGCTGGTATGACCCTGACCTTGAGTAGCATCTTACCCTCACCAAGAATGCTGCCACAATATGTAGACAGGATGATCAATTTCTACAATTGCCTTATGTTTTGGTGACATTCAAAGGGGATCCAATGCCTGTCAGTGTGGGATTACATGCTATACAAGCCACGTTGCTTTGCTAGGGACAGCTTGCACCTGTCACCCATGGGCCGTTGTAATATTGGCAGAAGCTCTTGCTACAGACATAGTGCCTTTTTATGCAAAGCTCAAATTACATAGCCACCTACACAGGTATCACATGGGATAGGACACTAATAGTAATGCTACTCAACGCCAGCAGTGTAAACCTCAGGATGCATGCAGTGGAAACTGTCCTTAGCATGGAGAACAGCAATATCCATGCAGTAACAGACTCCTGGTACAAGGCTCCCAGGTGCACCCCATCACTGCCAGATCATACCTCATACCATGCTTGTCGTCCCCCAAACATGCACCAAACCAGAACAGGGGGGATGTATCCAAAGGCACCACGGATACACACACCTTCAGGTTGGTGGCACAGCACAAAGCATCAGAGTCTACCCATGTGCAACTAACAGTGGGTTAGACTGCCTTCAGGTTCATAGCCTGGCACACACCACCCTCCCATACCCAGGAAACCCACTTGGCCTTCCTGACAACACTGGGAATATGACGGTCTCTACAAACACCATTATATGGGTGGACTGCAACTACCCAAACATAGAGTGTGAGCATTACTGTAGCTCCAGGACCCTAGCTGAAAGGTTTCTAGCATTCATTCACTGAATTGCTATGGAACAACTTGTTACCACTCCCACAAGAGGTGAAAACATGCTGCACCTGTTCATCAACAACATGTGGACTATATGCTCCAGACCAGTCGTGTATCCCACGCTGGTAGGATGACACCATATACAACTCACACTGTATATTCACATACCACATGCAGCCCCTGCACAGAACACCACAGTCATACAGTTGTCTAATGCAAATTCCATGTATTCACATGAGGCAGGCTTCAGACATGGGAACTATTGAAGGTCACAGGTACATATATGTATGTGGCACACACATACATCATGTGTGCATTGACATTACTGATATAATCTATGTTGTGCAATATTGGGAACAACACCCCACACACATGGACAAACTGTGTGACAACAACACACATGGCGTTTGTAGGATACAAACCCCTACCTAACTATGTTATGACACTTGTGAGAGACGCAGTAGCAGAGCACACTATTTGCATTACTGGGAGGTTTGCTTTCTCCTGCTGTACTTATAGGGTGCTGACATCATCAGTGTTTAGACAGTGGAATATGCAGCATGTGGTGTGTTGTACTTGTTGCCAAAAGGGACATTTCTCTTACACATAGAATTGCACACACACTACTCCCCCCCACACACATACACACACACACTGAGCACTTGCAGGATTCAAACACCTACCTAACTATGTTATGACACTTGTGAGAGACGCAGTAGCAGAGCACTCTATTTCCATTACTGGGAGGCTTGCTTTCTCCTGCTGTATTTATAGGGTGCTGACATCATCAGTGTTTAGACAGTGGAATATGCAGCATGTGGTGTGTTGTACTAGTTGCCAAAAGGGACATTTCTCTTACACATAGAATTGCACACACACTACTCCCCCCACCACGTACACTGAGCACTTGCAGGATTCAAACCCCTACCTAACCATGGTATGACACTTGTGAGAGACGCAGTAGCAGAGCGCATTATTTGTATTACTGAGAGGCTTGCTTTCTCCTGCTGTACTTGTAGGGTGCTGACATTATCAGTGTTTAGACAGTGGAATATGCAGCATGTGGTGTGTTGTACTTGTTGCCAAAAGGGACATTTCTCTTACACATAGAATTGCACACACACTCCCCCCCCACATACACACACACACTGAGCACTTGCAGAATTCAAACACCTACCTAACTATGTTATGACACTTGTGAGAGATGCAGTAGCAGAGCACGCTATTTCCATTACTGGGAGGCTTGCTTTCTCCTGCTGTACTTATAGGGTGCTGACATCATCAGTGTTTAGACAGTGGAATATGCAGCATGTGGTGTGTTGTACTAGTTGCCAAAAGGGACATTTTTCTTACACATAGAATTGCACACACACACACTGAGCACTTGCAGGATTCAAACCCCTACCTAACTATGTTATAACACTTGTGAGAGACGCAGTAGCAGAGCGTGCTATTTCCTTTACTGGGAGGCTTGCTTTCTCCTGCTGTACTTATATGGTGCTGACATCATCAGTGTTTAGACAGTGGAATATGCAGCATGTGGTGTGTTGTACTAGTTGCCAAAAGGGACATTTCACTTACACACAGAATTGCACACACACTACTCCCCCCCGCCACAGTCACTGAGCACATGCAGGAATCAAACCCCTACCTAACTATATTATGACACTTGTGAGCGACGCAGTAGCTGAGCACACTATTCAAATTACTGGGTATCATTTGTGCTCCTGACATATGTATAGTGTGCTGACATCATTATTTATGAAGAGGTATGTACATCTGTTACTATCCATCAGTAAGGGGGAGAGCATATATATGCATTAACTTTGCAGAGGCACAGTGGCCTACTGTACTGCGGAGGCAGATGCCAAATACACTGTGGATAGCCTTCTGTATTAACTATTGACAACAGCCTAGTATTGCACTCTACGGCCATATGTTTACCTGTCAGATGCAAGCATCTGTTGCTCATATACTGTTTGTGGGTCTTTATTGCCATAGCTTTCCCTATCTCTATGAACAACTTGTGCACTGTGGCAGATTTTTGCATATGAGTTGGATCCAGTACTTTACTTATGTCTCTGTTGTAATTTCACTGTGTGCACTGGGCAGATTTCTGTATTGTGGGAGGTTCCTGTGTTAACACATACAAATGCCAGATATGTGTGTGCAACTGCTGAACTGTGACATGGCCTAAGTGTGTGAGCATGCCCAGTTCACAGTTTCTATGGCTTCTTGACTGACACGTCTCATTTATCTAAGTGTGCGAGCATGCCCAGTGTGAACTTTCCATATGTTGGGGTCTGTGGTCCTCCACATTTGTGTTTGTGTGAGGACTTCATCTATATTTCACATGTACAGTTGAGTGTTGGACGTCAGGTTGTGTTATTACTGCCCAACTGCTTTGTGTCTGAACCTAACAGGCATTATGCTGTGCCTGCAGGGTTGCCATGGGATAGTTTGCATACAGTTGTCAACATCCTTTCATACTGACCAAACAGTGTATTGTATAGTGTACTGGTTCAGTACTTTCACTGTGGTGGACAGTGTCATCGGTTTCAGTCCTATCAATGCTTTTAATATTTATAGTGAGCACGCCAGACTGGTTGAGGGCCAGTTGTGCAGATATGACCATGTTGCATTTTGTTCAGATATGGACAACATAGAACAGGATTGTCCGACATTGTTAATGTATTCCACAACTTGTGTGGACAGTGACAAACAATGGCCATGTGCCCTAGGCCATTTGTAATGCTAGTCAGAGAGTGTTTGTCCTTCATCACACATATTTACTGGTGTTTGCCATGACATATGTCAAGGTTAGTGTGCTGTGCCTCTGTCTACCTGTGACATACAGGTGATATCCAGGGTACACCTACCATCTCCCATCCAGTCATCATGATTCCTCTGGATGACAGTCAATGAGGGACTCCCTGGATAACCTGTACTGGGGGTTTAGTCATGAGTGGAGTGAGCTTCTGGGTTATGGAACAATCGGTACAGCATGTCCTGTTTATGTCTGTGCTGGGGTTCAGGCCTGTCATCTGCATAGGTCACCAGCATTCAGACTTTACATGGTGCCAGATGTCCATTGATTCCAGCTTGGTCATGGCTTTATACATCAGGCACAGATCACCTCTAGCCAGGCGGTATGGCACTGTGTGGAGCTGCAGTTTCTTTAATCAGGCAACACATGGCATCTGTTACAGCTCTGAGATCCTCCTGGTGGGGTATTTGTGAGGTCTTTCCATTTGATGCAGGTGTCTGCTAAGGTACATCCCACAAGGGCCATTGTACGCAATTGTGAGGCTGCTGATGGATGACTGGAGAGGCACGATGAACTACCCTGACCTAGCTGTGCTTACCTTCATGATTAGGTGGGTATATGGTATGTTTCTGTAACCACTACAGACACATGGTTGTCACATGCAGGATATCTATTACCTTGTGTCCCCAGGTCTCTTATTGCTCCTGATGTACTTAATGGGTTAACACCTATGTGGTAATTTGTGGCCACGTACTGTGTTTCCACAGGGGATGACTATACACTATTCTGCATTTAGCTTGTTGACATGGCTGTGGCACCACTTGTCTGTTTCTATGTGTGCCTTTTGTAGGATGCTTGTGTCAACTGGAGGGTCCGATATGGTGGGCAGTTTGTAGTCATCTGCGAACCTATTCAGACAGACTCCTTCCATGTTGGCCTGTACTTATGTGACATATATAGCATACAAGAGAGGTCCCAGGACCATGCCTTGTGGGATGCCAATTGCACCTGGTTTGTAGTCTGACATGGCTACAGCATGTCTGACCAGGTCAGTTCTGTCCCTGAGCTGGTTTGCAACCCATCTACTTGGATAGGGGTTTATAGTTAGGCTGGTGAGCTTATCTGTACTGAACAACTGGGGTATTGTATGGAAGGGTTTAGCAAGGTCCAGATAGGCTGTGTGAACCACATTCCCCTCATCAATGGCCTTGGTGCATGTTTCACATGAGTCAGACATGTTTAAGGGGCAGGATCTGCCCTATGAAAGCCACACTGGGTAGGGTCCAATGTCTGTAGGTACCCAATCTCGGTATTCCTGGGATCCTTGATCATCCTCTCCATTACTTTGCCAACCAAGATAGTCAGGGTTGAGGGGTGATAGTTTACAGTATCCATTCAGGCACCACCTTTGTGGTGAGGGACCACTGTTGCTGTACACTGCTCTTTGGGTACATATCCTGTGGTAAGACTGTGAGTGCGCAGTAGTGCTATTTGGTGTTCCATTCTTCTTACAGTACTTGTTGGACACAACCCAGGACACCATCTGGTACCATTGATGCTGTGTGGTTTGCTTTGTAGATGCTGGCTGTTACCTCAGCATCTGCAATGTCAGGGGGGCAGCACTCTGCTGGGATAGATATTTGGCAGTTTGGTGCTGGTGGGGAGTTTGCAAAGAGTCTGTTAGGTTGGATGTTGGCAATGTGTGTGGGTTTGGTGTATTGTTTGTGATATTTGAGTACTGCAGAGCATATCTGTGGATTATCACCATGGTTCTTACCATCAGGACAGCTGTGTGATTATCCTTTGTGTCCTGCACAATTTGTATCATCATAGGTTCATAGGTTCATACTAGGCCATCTGCCCTGGCCATGTCTGAGCATAGACAGACTGTATGTGTCTTTCGACGCCCCTTGCAATGTGCATATTATGCCCATTTGGGGTTTACTTTACTATATGTGACACAGGGATGGCCCCCAGTGTACACCTACTATCTCCCATGCACTTGACCAGATTTCTCTTGTTGAGTATGAGTGTGGAGCTCAGCCTATCATGGACTGGGATTCTGTTCCAGAGTGTAAGGAGCCTCTGGGTTATGGATCTGTCCCTCCAGCACATCCTATTTATCTATGTGTGGAGGTTCAGATATCTCACTGTGGTGTCTCTGCTGGATTTGGAGTTTCTGCAGTGGAGCATGTCCATTCATTCTGGATTGGACATGGCCTTGTACATCAGGCATACATCACCTCTGACTGGGCAGTATGCATGTGAATTGGGCTGTGGTTTCTTCAACCAGGCAGAAGATGACACATGTTTGGACCCTTTATCCTCTTGGTGAGGTACATTTGGGGTCTTTCTAACTGCTGCAGGTATCAGGTAAGGTACATCCGAACTGGAGCATTGTTCTCAAGTATGGGCCTGATAAGGGAAGAGTATGGGGGCACAGTGACCTCTCTTGATCTACATGTGCATCCTTTCATATAAAGGTAGGCAATATAACAGGTCTTTCTGGCCACCTTGGCAATGTGAGTGTCACATGATGGGTTACCGTCCACTTGTGTCCCTAGGTCCCTGATTACTTCTTCCGTACATAATGGATTGCCACCTATGTCATACTTTGTGTGTGCCTTGTTTGGTATTTGTTGAGACATTCATACTCTGCAGTGTCTTCAGGAAGGCTGGGTGGGGTTCCTGGGTTTTTGAGGGTGGTTTGTAGCAGGCTGCAAACAGGGACACAGTTTGAGCCACTGTTACTTGCCCATGGATAGTCCATGCTGCTTCTTGCTGTGGTACCAACCTGGGGGTGTGGTTATCCTTGACAATTACTGATAGCCACACTCCTATTGTAGTTTGTTCCATGTTTTGGGGCTGTAGAGCATGGTATAAGGCATAACCTGGTAGTATTAGGGTGCTCTTCTGGGCCTTGACCCAGGTTTCTGTTACAGAACAGATATTAACATTCTCCATGCTGAGGTGGGTTTGGTCTGCATGCACCTTGCAGTTTAGACTTCTGGCATTGGGTAGCATTACGTCCAGGTTGTTATCCCTTGTGCTACCTATGGTGGTGGGTTTGTGTTTCCATCCTTACCTATTCAAGGCACAGTGGGGGTGATAACAGCCTTTGCCAGTATCCACACAGCCAGGTGTGCTGGGTGCGTGCCATCCCTAGCAGGTGGAGCATCATGTCTTGCTCGGCAAGTCATCCCAGGCTGTCAGCCATTTGTTCCACTTTGCTAACAGCAATACTTCAGCCAATTATTGTACTTGATCTTGTTGTCTTCATAGTGTGGCATCATGCTTGGTGAGGGTGAGATGTTAGGCAGGGTCTTCATGTTTGCATATACTAGATGGTGTTACATTGCTTAACACATGGCAATCATGCCTCAGGTGGTGCTGCAGGGCTGCCTATGTCAGATGCACATACTACACTCCCTGTACATGTTTAAAAGCAGGTTGTGTCATGTTAGGCGTCCCTGTTACTATATGAGTGAGTCAGAGAGGGGGGTATCATTCCCAGGGTTCCTACTGAGCTAGTGTATGTGCTATGAGTTGCCTCTTTGCCAAGGCCAGGGCATACTGGGCATGCCTCCTTCTGCCTACTGGGGCAGGCTCAGGTTGTTCCTCCTCCGAGTCATGCTCTGCCTGTGATGGCCTTGGCAATGGTGGGGGGCTGTTTGTCCCGGCCCTATGCTGGTCCTGCTGCAGCTGTTTTTGCAGAATCATATTATGTAGCATAGCACAAACCATGACAATTTGGGTACATTTAGTTGGTGAGTACTGCAAGGCTCCACCAGATGTGTCCAGGCACCGGAACCATGACTTGAGCAGCCCAAACACATGCTCTATTACATTTCGTGTTTGTGTGTGTGCCTCATTATGGCATTCTTGTTCAGGTGTGTGTGCGTTTCTGATGGGTGTCATCAGCCACGGCTCCAGTGCATATCCAGCATCCCCCACTAAGTGACCATGTGAGATGTCCCCATTGGCAAATGTCTGGTACAACTGCGTCAAATGCCAGATATGGGAATCATGGTAGCTTCCAGGGCAGCCAGCACACACATTCATTATTATGCCCTGGGCATCACACACGACCTGGCAGTTGATGGAGGGGAAGCCCTTGCGGTTGATGTAGGCCCTACCCTGCTCACCGGCTGGTGCTTTGTTGCATATATGTGTACAGTCTATTGCACCCACTACCTCAGGGTATTCTGCTATTTGCTGGAAGAGACGCATATTGATGGCCAATACCTCACGGGAATTGAGGAAATATACATGCTCACCGACATGTGCTGACATGGCATCCAGGAACTGGTGCAGTACCCTGGAAGCTGATGCCTGTGATATCCCCATCATATCACCAGTTGGTCTCTGGAAGGTACCTGTTGCTAGTATTCTTAGGCCAACACATACCTTGGTTTCCACTGGGATGGGTTCCCCTCTGTTGGTTCTGTGTGTGAGGCGTGGCCTGCACAGCTCAATAATTTGCTGCAGGAGGTCTCTGTCCACTCTATAGCGCTCCACTATCTCCAGCTCATGTAACCCCTGGTAGGTGACCCTGGACCTGTACACTCTTCTCCGTCTCCTCACTGTGGGTTGTCTGGCAGCATTTGCATTGTCACCACCCTCAGCAAGTCTCCTATGTCTCCTTATAACAGCTATGGCAGCCGCTAGCATGTTTGGTCTGAGTGCAGCTTTTTCAGTTTTCACTTCTAATAGCTTACTCCTGTCTTGCAGTGTCTCTTGAGAGAAACATACTGCAATGCTGTTTGCAGTGTTTTAAGTGCTGGACTGGGCTAGTATTCCGCCTGTGTAATTGCCTGCTTCTAATTGTTTTCACCTGCTAGCTCTACCAGTATTCCCTGCTAGCTTCCTACTATTTCTTCTGCTTCCTTTTTCCTCTCTGTTTCCTCAGGGGGGAGCAGCGCGCATACCAGCGAAAACACGCTCACAGTGGCTACCACGTGCGCACACATGCTTACACGGACTAGAATCTGCTTATTCGGGTTAAAACGCGTGCACACCAGCGCAAACAGGTTTATAGATCTTTACACAGGCTCCTACATGCTTACTCTGCCTTACACACGCGCACTCTGTCTTACTCGCGCCTCCCAGCACGCACACGGGCGCATGCACGCACAGCAAGAAACTTTGGTGTTAGCCACAGTGTACACCTTCCATTTCTTGACTTTCCCATGCTTATCTGTTGACACTCCTCTTTCTATGCTGTGTGACTGACATCTTTCACATACCACTTTGCTCCAATGAGTTTGATTTCTTTCTAACATTCCCCCCTGTGATGTCACCTATCTCCTACTCTGTTACTCCCCCTTATCTAACTCTTACACTACACGGAATGTGCTCATTTGCTATGTGACAGTGCGATTCACTATCCTACCACTCATTTACATAGGATTGCCTACTAATGCTTAGTTACGTGTCTTAAACACAGCTTCCCCCCTTAGCAACCACTAAACGGTGGCCATGTTGTTTTCGGTCTGCTAGTCCCTGCATTGTAAATCCATGCATTGCATAAAACCCACATTTGTGGGTTTCAAACCTTTATTTTTATGTTTAATATAGCGCAGCCCATTTGCGCGGGGCTGCGCTGCATTTAAACCTCGCCGATCGCCGAAAAAAATTTATTTTATTTCATGTTTGCATCGGGTTACCATGCCAATGGCCACATATTTGGCCATTGGCATGCTGCCTGATACATATGCACACTTTATTTGGAGCTGACATGGCTCCATTGTGTTATTTGCAGAAACTTACTCAGTTGTCAACTGAGTACATTTCTGCACCTAACACGACTCTTACACAGGCTGGTTTCAGCTTTGTGGATTGCTAATCTACCTCATTTGCATGCCTTTCAGCTGCAAGTGAGGTAATTAGCATATCCACACCCTGCCCATGTAAGAGACATTTTAGCTGGTCTCTTACACGGTATTTCGGGCTGTTCCTGGATCGCTATGGCTGCATGGAGTCTTACACGACTCTTAGACTCTGTGCAAGCCATCGTGAATCCTCCCCAGTGAGTATTAGGTTGGTGGGTGCCATTTCTATGGGTATGAGCTGGAAGGTAGTCACTAAGTGAGTTAGGATAGGTTAAAGTTTCCTTTCTTTTTATGTTAAGCTTAATTTTTAACAAGTTACATTAATATGAGTATGTTATTTCGCAGTTTTACTAATTTTTACAGGGAATTGTATTGTCTGTGCAATGACGACTCTTTCTTTAAAAAGATCCATTACCTATCTTAACATACATATTGAATTTCATTACTCCTAATGTACTATTTTATTTACTGTAATTACTACAGTAATTTAACTTTATTTTCAATTGCTGTTCTTGCATTTTAACTTAAGATGTCTGGGCTACACTTTTTATATTATTTTACTACAATCTTTAAATAATTATTCAGGTGTTGGGCCACTCTAATTCCTGGGATAATTCAATTTGTTGTATATCTTTCCAACTCAGGATAGCTTAAGTTCATAATGATTGATTTTGAGTTTTACATACCTTCGGCTATAAATTAAAAAAAATATGGACTTTTATTGATGACATTACACTAAAACAGTTATATTCTGATGTCATATAACATTAAAAATCTACAAATTTATTGTAGCACATGTAGCACCTTGATTATGTTCTGAATTCAGGAAAAGTACAACTTTATTAAGCATTAACAGCAGCATAAACATTACCTTAAGCATTTTCACGGCTTTAAAATTTGCAGTATGTTTCATTGCCACAAAATAATGTGTGAGACTGAAGTATAAAACAGTTGTTAAAGCCATTCATCCATTGAATGGACAATTTATTTATTTATTCGTTTGCCATTTGTTAACCGGGTTAGTCTGGCTGGGCAGATGCCCTTTTTCAGCAGAGACCCAAAGAGAAAAGCTCCAGTAAAAATGTGTTACAATAACAGTAAGTATTTACTAATATTAACATAGGAGGAATAAAGATCTGTCTTATACATTGTTAGAACAAAACATATAATACAAAATGTGATCACAATGCATTGAAGAGAGGTTATGTCACACAAAAGTCAGGTTAAATTAATGGCAGTATAAAAAACAAGGGATATTTATACTAATGGAGAGAACTAAAGTAGTAGAATGCAAAGTATTAAATGGAGTTTTGATTACTGGGGCAGTGCAGGGGCGTTACAGCCACCTCTGCCAAAATACTGTTTGTGCCATCTAATATAGCAGTATGCTTACAAAGCTGCTGCAGCAGTGTTCCCCAGGAAAAGGACCTCAGTTCCCAGCACTACAGGTGTAGCCAGTACAGATGTGGGTTCAGATGAGAAACCAGCAGCTGGGAACAATCACAGCAGACAGAAGCATGTACAATATGCCATGGCACTGGGTAAGAAGCAGTGAATTGCACATACACTCACCGCTTAATTAAACAAAAGAGTTAAGCAGATACAAGCAGTAATACTGATACATTCAAAACAAACCAGACTTTGCTTACCTATGCAATGGTTGGCTACTGTGTGTATCAGACAGAGGCAACCCCAGATTTTGACATTCTCAGTAGCAGTAACAAAGGTAAGAGATGAACCTGTAATGAACAGATAGTACATAAACAGAAGAAAGCATTTAGTAAAATCCAGTTACAATTATCTATACAGGCACGTCATAATGATGACTGATATATGCAGCAAATACAGACAAAACCAACTATGGTGCATTCAAATGGGACACAAATATTTTACTTGCATAAGTATCATGTTGCCACTCTATGCATCAGGCATAAGCATACATCACCATGTCAAGCAATACCACAATGGATAGGGCAATGTCAGCATCTTCTGCACAGGTAAAGTATCAAGATATCTATACTACCTTACAACTAAAGAAGAAAAGATAATTAATTAAGGCACAACTGACAAATTGCAAATCAACAATAAAAAGGAAAAATATATTTGCCAAAGACATGCATTGCTGGTCACTATATACATCAGACATTAGCAGCCAAAGTCAGACACCCAGTCAAGAATCAGGGCAATCTCAGCATTATCTGCATAAGGGACTGAACAAGATGTGCCATTATTTATTTGAAGCTAAGGGTACTTATACAACAATCTTTTAATGACACATAGTGCCTTCTTAAACCTTCTTAGGTTCATAGGGTCAAAGGTAAGTTCTAGGCTCACTGCTCTTGCAAGCCATTTTAAGTGTAACCAGTTTCCCTTTTTGTCCTCATAATAACCTATCCCATTTGGTTATAGGTTGGGCTTTCCATCCCATGGTCAATAATTATATAGTACCCCTAATGAGAATAACTGGGATCATATCATAGTTAATGTGAGGTACCCATGCATGGGATACATTTAGGACCTGCCTCCATCCATTAGTAGTATAGAGGGAAGTCCTTGGGTAGATTTTCTGGTTTTCATCCATAGATCTAAGTTGTGCTTAAATATGGACAGGGATTAATTTTGTTTTTGTTTTATGTGGATGGGGAGTCTGTTCTACAACAGTGGTATCATCTGCAAGATATACCTGTCCCTTCAAACCATTCAGTTGATGCTGCAGAAAAGGTTTTGACCCCTAGACCAAGTATTTCTGATGACATTTGACTTGCTGATATACAGCAAATCCATTAGTAATGGGTCGGAAGATGCCTTGTATGACAGACACGGGTCATCAATAAGCAGTCTGCAGGGTACCGAGTATAGTGACAGGGCTTTGAATTGGTCCATCTAGGACATGTTGTTTAGGCCTTGTATCCTTTTTAGTAAGGTATCTCTGTGGCTGTTCCAGTTGTTGCATGCATCTGGACAGATATATGTCAAAAGGGGCATTATATTCCACAACTGGCCTAATGAGGACAGACTAAAGGGGGGGGGCAATGACATCCCTATATCTAGACACAATCCCTTTGTTTACAAGCTGTGCAATGTAAAAGATTTTTCTTACAACAATAAACACAATGTTTGTCAAAAGTTAAGTCACTGTCCACATAGGTTCCCAAATCCTGAACAACTGAGTCAGCTCTTAGGGGACGATTGTCATTGTGGTAGTGGCTTCCCAAAGGATACCATAACACATTTTTTGACATTTGGTTTTAGTCCATGATTTTGGAACCAGTTATTTACTTGAGACAAACCTTCCTGCAGGATGGTTAAGTCATTTTGGGATTCAATGACTGCTACTAGCTTGCAGTCATCTGCAAACTTAATCAGCCAGAGCCCTTTGGTGTTGACTTTTACTTCAAAACCTTGGAGAACTCCACTGGTGACTGGTTTCTTTGTGGAGGTAACTTTGCATATTTTCATTATCTGCATCATATCTTTAAGCCAGTTGGCAATCCAGTGAGTGACATAGGGGTTTCTTCCCAGTTTATTTAGCTTTTCAAGTATGCCTCAGTGGGGAACTGTCTCTAAAGCTTTAACCAGTTTGAGGTATGAGATGTGTACATCATCCACTGCTTTGGTGACCTTTTCAAAAAAAAAGTCCACTGGTGGAGTAAGCATGACCTGCCCTGATGAATCCAAACAGTGATGAGTTCAGTATTTGAAGGTTCCCTATATCCTGATTTATTATTTCCATGATAAGTCTTCCTATAGCTTTGCATATGAGAATGATCAGACTTCTGGGTCTGTAATTGTCTGGGTCTGTGAAAGGTTCTCCCTTATGCAGGGGAATGACTGTGGCAGTTCTTCATTCTCTTGATATAAAACCTGTATGGAGGCTGAGATTAGACAGTGTTGTTAGGGGTGTGGCTCACTCATGCTTCATGCTATTTAAGATGCATTCAGGGATATTGTCAGGACCCATTAATGTGGTCTTTTTAGTTTTTGATAGCACTTTCAGGACTTGTCTTGTATGATAGCAGAAGGCAAGCCAGTTTTAGGTATAACTTGAGGGACAGAGAGAGGGGAGAGAGGGGTAAAGTTAGAGCTAAAGTTAATGGCAGTATGTTTGCTATATCGTCAGCCTCAGTGTAGCTAACATCTTTCATAATCAGCTCAGAGCATTGCTAAGTTGTGCTTTGAGATTATGAACATAACCACAAAATGCCTTATGATTGTCTTTGACTTGGGTAGCTATTTTAGCCTCAAACTTGGCTTGGGGGATTTTATTAATCTACTGAGTTGTTTGTTTATTTCAGTTACAAGGGCTCTAACATTCTGGAAATTATACATCTTACTTTTGTTCAAAATTATTTTCCTTTTATTATAAAGCTTGTTGATATGGTTCCACTATGTGGGTTTATTTCTGAGGTTTGCCTCCACGTGTTCCTACAGGGTACAACCACATCTACACAGCTGTTTACATGCTGGTGTAGTGTGATAGTGTATATTTCAACATATTATGTGGAGTTAACTGGGTTTGCTGGAGATTTGAAGCTTGTCAATGTATCAAGTAGGAGTGGGTAGTTTGTCTTAAAGAAATTTCTCAAGCTGCCTTGCATGGAAGGGATCTCTGGTTTGACTTTTATTTTGAAGGAGACTGCTTTATGGTCAGACCTAACAAGTGATGAAAATACACAAGAGTTGGTAAAAGATGCTCCCATATTAGTAAGGACAAGATCTAAGATGTTATTCCCCTAGTGGGTAATCAAACTAATTGTTCCATGGCATTTGTATTGACAAAGTCCAAGGTTGGTGCACTAGTGGTGCTGTAGGTTTCCCAGTCTATAGTTGGATAGTTTAGATCACCTAGGGAAATGGTATTGGGTTTAATATGGAGTGATTTCTAGTGATTTGCTAATCATTGTCAAACAGTGTGCAAATGATGAGAAGACGCACTAACTTTTCTTGTTCTAAGCCATTTTTGGCCATGTGTGGTGTGTGAATCTTATATTTGACATCATTAAAAATCCATAATGCTGTTTACAGCACAGTGTTTTAAATATGACGCAAGCAAAAGGTAGGATATTGTTAGAATAATTAAGAAATACGCAGGGTAGTGGTGGCGGACTAACATGTATCCACTAATTCACCAGATAAAATGTTATAAGAAAGAAAATGTTAACTAATGTTGCTGGAGTCAAACACCTGACACTTTTACTCAAACCTTTTAGGGGCATGGGCATTATCTGAGCACACCACAGGAGGAAGTCATATTTCCATTAGCAGAAATCACACAGTTAAAGAGACCATAACAAAAGTAGGAAGTAAGGGACTATGTGTGTATCAGACCTCACAGCAGTACTGATAAGTGAAAACCACCCATATGGTGTACATTAAACCCTGGGGCATGTTATACAGATCATAATAACTGTTTCCTTATAGTGCTATCAGTATTGCTTTCTTCCACACAGCAAAGATAAGCAAATTAGTGTGAGAAGAAACATATGAATATAACCAAAGGCAAATTCATCAGTTTTTGCCATAGGGGAATGAGTTGTTATTTTACATTACTTCACATTGCTTCACAATATCAATCACTGTGCAAATGCTGAGAGCAGAAACAGAGGGTTTGGTTTATGGGCCATTTCTGGCCATGTGTATTGTGTGAATCTATTTTTTGACCAGATTAAAGGTATGGAAAGGGGACACTGGTGAATATGGGGAGCAGGCCGAAGATAGGACACTGGGGGAGTTATAAAGGAATGTGCTGGATGGTGGTGGGAGAATACCATAGTTTTCCACTTCTTCACAAGTTAACATTGTATTTCCACACATTATTTGACAAAATTGGGTAGTCATATAAAGAATATGTGAAAACAACATAATAATGTTGTGCAACCAAATCAAGCGTTTCATACACATGGGTATGTGAAGTGGAAAGCTACGTATGGTGTGTATTTTTTGGGAGGGACGAAGATGCCTGTTTCTTTTTGTGAAGAGAGAAGAATAATGGGGAAGATATTTAACAGCAAGAGTGGTAGGTATGTATGTTAGGTTAGGTAGCAGACACAAACAGTCAGGACATACAAGATAGACATGTATGGTGATGGCATAAGAGGTTGGGGGACAGCATGACTGGGGACGGGGACAGGACTTTGGAGGTATATCCTTATCCAGAATGAACATAGTGGGAATCTAGTCTTTACCCTTGTAACTGTCATCACTGTCTTATGTCCCAGACACTTGAGACAGTGCCAGATGGGGCAGTGATTTGGCTATTTGCTCCAGAATTCTTTCCATCCAGCTAATGCAGGCACCAAAGCCTCTCTCCATGATCTGCTCCAGTAGCCCTGTCAGCTCTTGTCTGATGACAGAATCCCACCTTCACTGCACTACTCCCAGTATGTACCAGTGCACCAGCCCCCATGGCAGAGCTACCTAATGCAGGTGGTGCATGTGGTGCAGGGGCTGTGGAAGCAGTGCTGCTAGGCTGTGCTGTTTGTGGTTGCACTGCCACAGCCACCTGTAGAGGAATGGCTGTCTGAGCCCCTTTGGCTGGTGAAGCTTCTTGTATTGATGTTCATGTTGCAGCACTAATGATAGTCCAAATGTCATCAAATAATAAAAAGAAGAGAGAGAGAGAGAGAGAGGGTGGGGCGAGTGACAAGAGGCAAATTAATTATATCACAATCAATGCATATTCTCATATAAATATTTAGATTTGCCACATCCATATATGAATGTGAGGCCATACATTGCTGTTACAGTAAAATTTAATATTCTCAATATTATACATATTATGTAAATAGTGTGACAATAAAAAGCAGGTCTATATTATAACTTCGAAGATGTAAAACTTCGAAAGTTATAATATCAAACCCACAACATCGAAGGATGAAAATAATGAAGCCCGAGAACATCAAAATCTTACCTCGGGCAAGATTTTGGTGGGCCGTTCCATGGCTTTGCTATTTCCTCCACTGTGGTGCAAGAGTTTTGGACCTTAGGGTTAGGGTGCAGGTTAAGGTAAGTGGATAGTTAGTAATGTATGTATGGTGTAGTGTAGGGGTGGGTTTTGTTAACTGTATGTGTGTGTATTAATTAGTTTGTTTGTGTATAGTTTTGTAGTGTATGTGTGCGATAGTTACGGACCTTAGGGTTTGGGTGCGGGTTAAGGTAAGTGGATAGTTAGTAATGTATGTATGGTTTCGTGTAGGGTTGGGTTTTGTTAACTGTATGTGTGTGGTTTATTTATTTTGGTGTGCTTGTGTTGTGTCAGAACAGTGAATTTTTTCCCTGGGAAAATTCGCTATTCTGAGCGTTCGATGTTATCAATATTCGAAATTCCAAGTTTGAACTTATGGTGTTCGATATTTTGGAATTTCGAATATATGATTTAGACCCTAAAAAAGCTGGTTTATGTATTACAAGTCATGAAATGCCTGAGTAAAATGTTATTCTACCTTATTGATTGCAGAATAGTAAACATTAAGCATCACAAACTAATTGAGGATGCTTGGATTTCAAGCCACAGACATTTACATTTATTGAACCATTGACTAATGCAATGCAGTAAAAGCTGTTTGTCCAGGTATGTACAATTTGCATATGTCACTATGTCAAGTGGTCATACTTATGTATTACTCTGTCAAACATTTTTGGACTGATGTCCAGAGAACTGATAACTTATTTTTACAATCACTGCTATTATGAAATGGCAGACACCTGCCACCTGAATCCATACTTACCCGAAGTGTATCTTAGGCATTGCAGCCTCTCCTGATATGCCTCCCTATTTCCTTCAATCTCTTCTGAAGCTACACATAACAGAAAAAAAATAATGATCAAAAATTTGTGTTGCCAAGTCATGGTATTCTATTTCCTGGTCGTGGGCATTATACTTACCCAACTTAGGTCAGTTTGTGGGTCTTTAAATATTTTCCCATTGGTGAAGGAAGTCCTTCTTTCTTCCTTTTAAGACACTATAATAGTGATGACATTGTTTACTTATGCTTGGGATGCCAGACGCAGTGGTAATAGCCTCGGACAAGCTATTCATAGTTTCTTAGATGTGTATTAGGCTAATGACCACTGGGGCCTTTTTAAGCCTAGTCATGCACCCCAAATCTCTTACAAGTTCTGGTACCCTTGATAACGGTAAGCAGGGCCTTGGGAGATGAAACATTTACAAGCAGTTGGCCAGAGGGTCCCAGTCTTGTACTATGAACCAGTATAGTCATCCCTCAGAAGACTTCAGCTCACAAGGAGTCCAACAAAAACCTTGAACTCCTCCTCACACCACCTCTTTGCTCAAAATGAAGCACTAACTTCACAATTCCCTGCCATGTCTTCTCAAAGATCTCTGGAAAAATCCGATGAAGCTAACCACACAGTACATACACAGTATATAAACCAATTTAACACAATCTCTGTACAGATACCAGTCCAATAAAACTTACTAAGTCTGAAAATAAACTTTATTAAGTAAAAATAATGGTTAAATCACTTTTTCCCATTCTGGGACTTCCTCAGAACCAAATCTCTGGAAAAATGGCAATGAATTAATGCCCAAATTATATTTCGTATGGGCCAGTTTGTGTGCAATGATGGCTAAGCTAAATGACCACATTTGTATGACAGAAAGACATGGCCATGTGTGCTTATCAGTATATATATAGAAGTTTTCCACTGCAACTCCAGCAAATGTCGGCTAATGTTGATATCTCATTTCCATTTCAAGTGTTATATTGTCACCTCTGGGCATGTACTCTGGGATGGCTGAAAGCATTCATCGTGTGAACATTTGTCACAAACAATTACGATATGAAAATCTACATGATGTTTTTGTTGCAGTGTTGGCTTTGTGTAGATTTTGTTTAAGTACTACACAATGCCTTGGTAATGTATACAAAGTTAATAACTTTGAGTGATACTACCTTGGAATTGAACCCATGACAAAAAGGAATGTGAATTTCTGAATTCTGTACATTAACTGCTAACATCACAGAACAAACAGTATTCCAGAGGTGTAAGTTGTAGTCTGCAGTTTTTGTACATGAGCAGATATATGCTGCCTCTGACAACTCTGTTAAGTGTTGCAATACATGGTGTTCCTTTATTGGAACAATAATTATAGGCACAAATGTATTCCTGTGGAAAAATGTTACACTGCATTGATTTTTGTAATATCTTCAAAGTTAACTGAAAAATGCCAAAGCCAAGCGTAATTGTATGACCAGCAGCAAAGTCTTAGTGTATGCCTAAGTATTTTGAGAATTTTTGCCATAAGATATGAATTGGCAGTTCTCTACAGTCATTCCTGAATAGTGACAGTGGTCCACACCAGCTGTTACACAAAGAATAAGTCACAATACAGTTGTTGACCTTTTGTGAACTGAGCTATTGTTTTTAACGAGAATATCATGTATTTATGCAAAAACAAATATTGAGGAATGGGCCATACATAAATTACAGGAGGTGATGTTCCCAACAGCATATACCAATAAAATGTAAACTTTGGATCATTACAACAGGTTTTAAAAGCTGTGTTGCTGTGCTCTGCATAATTCCATAAGTCATTAGCTTCCTAGTTTCAGCACTTCGAAGTATTGCACATGTACTGTTTATTTCACAGCATGCATACAGAAATGTTTTTACTATAATCAGTGATATGACCAATGCAGGTGACAAAGGTCACATTATCATGTTTAGCAGACATAGTACACAACTGTATTGCAACATTAACATTATAAATTACAGGTCCTCAAAAGAGATAGACTACTGCATATCAAGAATTCTGATGTACCTGACTGCATGCACCAAGTGTGTAACTCCTTTAACATGCTAGGTTCCACTCCCACAGGGGTACGACATCCACAGCTACATCAGTGGCAGATGTATCCATACTCAGACGTGACTGGCCACATGATCATGGAAGTAGTCATGATGACAGCTCATCCGGCAGACATCGTTCACATTCAGGTAGCACTCTGCTTCTAGACAGGTTCATGGAACCTACATGGTAGGCGGCATTAGTAATGAACTTGTTCCTCTGCTATGCACATTCAGACATGTCCAGGATGCCAGGACATAGTGTTAGCACAATTGCTGTGGCTGTATTCCTGCAGACCCACACACAATACACTTCATGTTGACCATGACACCTCACATATACACACATAAAACATTCTTCAAAATTCTTTACATCTGTGGATACTGGTCCTGACAATGGATACTTGCTCTGATCTCATCTCTCACACTAACACACACACTTCTTTTGTGTCAGCAAGCAAACACTGACTTGTTTGTATGCATCAATGTTACTGTTTGCATCTGCTCATCTCTTTAATTAAGTGGTAAGTGTATGTCCCACCTGCTGATGTTTAGCCAGTGCCATAGCATATTGTGTAGCCCCCTTCTGCCAAGATTATCCCCAGGTGCAGGTTCTTCATCTGACTTAACCAGTGCATCAAGTCCCAGTTGGTTGAGGTGTTCCTACCTCACCTCCCCCTGAAAGGCTTGTAAAAGCATATAGGGTCATTCCGGGAATAACAAGTACAGAAGACTTTCCCCCACCATGGAACTTGTTTTAATAAGGTGTCCCTACCTTGCCTTCCCCTGAAAGGCTTGTGAAAGCATATAGGGTCATTCCAGGAATAACAACAAGTACAGATGACTTTCCCCACCATGGAACTAGTTTTAATAAGGTGTTCCTACCTCACCTCCCCCGAAAGTCTTGTAAAAGCATATAGGGTCATTCCAGGAATAACAAGTATGGAAGACTTTCCCCACCACGGAACTTGTTTTAATAAGGTCAATATCCACTAAAATACCTTGCCACCTGTGAACCTAACAAACTGGTTCCAAAAAAGCCCTGGTGAATGTCCCCATAACTCCCGCTTGTAATCTGTTTATGCTGATAAGCATTAGGTTGGAAGAGTTAGACTTTCCTGTAGCCTTCTTTCTTCCCCAATTAAGGTAAAAATAGCATGCTTTCTACTGTTCAACAGATGAGCGTAGTGTGCTCTGCACCTCCAAACAGTGCATTTCTCAATAAACTAAGTGAAACAAGCGTGCTACAAAAGGGAATTGGAAAACGGGCTCTCTGCATTGTAAATTGAAAAGCAGGCATGGAACTGTGTAGTTTTTAACAGTAAGGCTTAGGAGCACAGCATTGGACATATAAAAAAAAACAAAAAAATGTCCTTGTAACTCACACCTGTACATGCTGCCTGTAGGCATCTGCTTTACTGGTTTAGCCCCGCTCGCTCTACACCCCACCCTGTCCCCATATCTCACCCACCCCCAGCAGTACTACATTTATAGTACCATTGGCATGTCCCCTTAATTAGCTAACCAACTACACATGCTCCTAGAACCCAGCAAACTCCTAGCACAATAATACACCCTCTATCCACCCCACTATCCATATTAGCCCACCCATAGCTATTCTATTCTCTCTAATTTTTTATCCACCACATACACTCAATACAGACCCTACCCTAGTAATTGAACTTGAGAAACGAACCACAAACTGGAGAAACAAATCCAGAAGCACAATAGCAATAAACGGATAACCGGAATAACTTTACTTCAAATTTATTACGACATAGATAAATAAAAAATTTTATTTATTTATGTCGTAATAAATTTGAAGTAAAGTTATTCCGGTTGTCCGTTTATTGCTATTGTGCTTCTGGATTTGTTTCTCTACCCTAGTAATTTACTATGACTACAGCTAAAACACTAATGCTGCTACCCTTAGTACCCCTGCTATTCATTCCTTATCACCTAAGCTCCTATGAATATGTACAGCATCTTGGAATCCAATACCCAAACGCTCAAACAGACACCAACCCAGTATTTAATAAGTTTATCCACCACATAACCACCCCTCTCCTAATTCCTCGCTCCCAATTACCATCACCTGACTAAATACCACTACATTAGCATAAAACCAAAAGCTACGAAAAAATCATAAACAAATTTTTAAGACTCATAAGCAACTTAAAAATTAAACTTATGAAGGATGGAGACATCCACTCCAACCCTTGCCCATCCACAACAGTAGACCTAAGCACACCATCTAACAACCCAACGTGTACTACCCAGATTGATAGACTTCCAAACTCATTTCTGGTCTGTCATGTCAACATCAGAAGCCTAAACAACAAGATCCACAACCTACATGGACTATTAGCTGTTCACTCCCCTGATATCCTCTGCCTCACAGAAACCTGGCTAAAACCAATAACCAAAGATAATGAAATAGCCCCCCCCCCACAGTACAACATCCTTGGACTGGACCGGATCTCCAGGAAAGGTGGTGGGGTAGCTGTACTATACAAGCCTACCCTAACAATAACAATTGACATCCAACAGGAACTCCAGTTTGGCAATGCAGAAATTCTCATCACCAAACATAAACAAAAATAAATGCAGTTGCACTGTTTGCATGTATATTCCATCTGGCAAGAATGATAATACTCTATAAAATATCTTACATTGGCTAGCTTCTAACTATCCCCAGGAAACCATTGTCTTGGGAAACTTTAACATTGATTTGAACACCTGTTCCTCTGAAACTCCCTCCACCCATTTAAACCTCCATAGGTTTACTCAGATCATTGCCACGCCCACCAGATGTAGCAAACATAGAATTAAAGATAGTATCCTTGATTGAATACTTATTAACAGCCACCCCCAAAAGTACAAGCCAGGTATCTTACCCGATGATCTAAGTGATCACTGCCTTACCTATATTATTAGGCTCAAACCTGACATTCCCTACCAGCCCACCTACAAAACTATAAGAAACTTCAGAAACTTTAACCTTGACAACTTCCAAAATGAACTCAAAGTATGTAATTGGAATGGCTTGAAACAACTCCAATTACAAGAAGCTGTTGAGTACTTTAATACCAGATTTCTGGCTATCCTTAACCACCATGCTCCTACCTGTACCATCCATGTAAAAGCCACAGTTGCACCGTGGCTATCTAAAGAAACAAAAAACAAAATTAAACTAAGAAACAACGCCTGGGCTAGGTGGCATGTTACCAAAGCCCCTATGGACCAAGTAAGATACTGGCAGCTAAGGAACCAGATAAAAAAAATCTGTCGTTCTAGACAAAAAAATCACTACACCCTCCTACAACAAAAATATCAGCTAAAACCTCAAACGTTCTGGGCTGGTATTAACAATTTTCTCCACCCAGGCCATTCCGCCACTCCTACCACATCAGCTGCCTTGATAAATCCCCTGTAGAAATTGCAAACAGTTTCAGCTCCTTCTTTACTGAAACTATCCAGTCTCTAGCTACCCATCTCACTCCATCAGATACAAACACCAGCTCTGGCACATCTAGCCCTGATCCACCCAGCACCCAACCCACCTTTACCTTTCAAACTATACCTACCAACCTGATCCGGACCTTAATCAGAAAGCTAAAACCTACTACACTAGCTTCTGACCACCTCCCAGCTGAATATCTTCAAAAAGCAGCTGATGCCATAGCACGTTCCATTTCTATTTTGATCAACAGATACATCTCAGAAGGATCCATCCCAGCAATATGGAAAATATCACATGTTATACCTCTCCATAAAGGAGGAAGTTCCACAGAATTATTTAACTTTAGACCTATAGCCATTCTTTCACTACTAGCTAAAATCATGGAAAGATGCATACACAAGCAAATCATGCACTTTCTTATTCAAAATGGAAAGCTCACCGACTCTCAGCACGGCTTTAGGCCATTCCACAGTACCACCACGGCTCTTCTGTCTTTCTCTAATGTCATCAGTCTTCATCATAACAACAACAAACTGTCTTCAGTACTCTTCCTAGATCTCTCAAAAGCTTTCGATAGGGTCAACCATTAGCTACTGCTCAATACCCTACAAACCATCGGTTTAGACCAACACGCAATACAATGGTTTCACTCCTACCTAAATGGTAGACAGCAGGCTGTCTTCTGGCAGAGCAAGCTGTCATCCCAACTTCCTCTAACCCTAGGTGTCCCACAAGGGTCCATACTAGGTCCCCTTCTTTTCTCTATCTTTATCAATGATCTGCACACCACCATCCCAGGAGCCACCTGCATCCAATATGCAGATGACTCAACACTAATATGCTCCACCTCCTCTCCTACATAGCTTCTAATCCTCACCCAGACTACTTTCAGCAGGGTAGAAACATGGCTAGCTAATCGCCGCCTGCTTCTAAATCCTAACAAAACCAGGCTACTACTTTTCTCCCCTAACTGTATAATTTTTCCTCCTTCCTTCCACATCAAATCTAGCAATGACACCATTATCTCCCCTATTGACCACACAAAGCTTCTAGGAGTAATAACAGACAACAACCTTAAACTTGATAAACATGTCAATCACACTATTAAGCCTGGCAACAAAAAACTTGGCTCCCTGTACAGAGCCAAACCTTTCCTCACCCCCCCTTGCTAGGGTAGCTATTGCAAGATCACACCTTCTCTCTACCCTTATGTATGCCTCCCCTGTACTCAGCAACCTATCCAAAACTGATCTCAACAAATTATCAGGATGTTACAATCACATAGCCAGATTTGCTATTGGCAAGGCTTTTATGACCCACCATTGCCAGAACCTCAAAGCACTGGGATGGCTAGAGTATCCTACCCTTCTACAGTTCAACCAGCTTATAGTACCTCATAAAATACTCTATCAACCTGATAACACCCCTGCCCTCAAAAATATTCTCACCCCTCATAGTGACCCCAGGCCATTACGCTCAGCTGATAAACTAATGATATTGACCCAAAAATCCAACAACTCTGCAGGTGATGATGTATTTGCCAACTTAACCAGTAAAATCTGGAATCTACTCCCTACTACCATTACCAAGGAAACCTCACTACCCTTATTTAAAAGAGAACTAAAAAAAAATACCTCACATCTCATTGGCTGTGCTCTTGTTCTAAACCTGACTAACAACTTCACTAATACAGGTCTTGCTACCCAACCTGCTGTTTAGCCAAGTATCTATGCCTCATAGCATTTGAATGTCTAAGCAGTGAATTATGTGATCTAATTGCATTCTGTGTTCACATTTTCTGATACATCTCTGCCAATAAAATGCAAGTCTGCACATTGTGTATATTGATATGTGCCTGTATTCTTTGTCTATATTTTTCTAAACATGTCTGCCTGAGTTTATCACTCCTTGATGTATGTACTGTCTCTTTTTTGGTATGTGGAGCTTTTCTCCCTGGGCCTCCGCTGAAAATGGACATATATCCAGTCAGACTATCCCGCTCAGCAAATGTAAAATAAATAAATAAAATAAATATTTGTCATCTGGCCGTGCCTGTGGTGCTGGGAACTACTGTCCCTGTCTTGGAGCACCCTGCTGCAATTGCCTTTTAAGTATAATGTTGTGTAAGATGGCATAAACAGTATTTTAGCAGAGGTGGCATGGGCATGTTATAGGGCACTTCTAACTGTATATAGACAGCAGAACTGTGATTTGAGCAGCCAAAATCTCTGTGATATTTCTAGTCTGTACATATTCAATCTTGTAACCTTATCAAGTAGAGTTGTGTGAAGATTTACATAGAAGTCGTGAGCCAATGTACTAGTGCATATCCTACATCCCCCACTAGATGTACTTGTTGTTACTTCTTGAAAGTGTTAGGTACAGGTCACAAGTGTACCATATGTGGGAGTTGTGGAAACTGTCAGTGTGAGCTACACACACATTATAGATGAAACCTAGTGCATTAAAGTTCACCTGACAGTTGATGGGAGTGTAGCTTTTTCTGTTAACATACCTCCTTCTCAATTCACCAGGTAGGGCTTTTATTTCAGTATGAGTACAGTCTATGCCAACTAGTACCTGAAGAAATGTGATATGGCATACAAATTTTGTATGGTGGTGTACATGTAAACCAGACATGCTTCCCCACATGTTGAGGATTATTCTTGAGACAGAGGCTTGTGAAACCCTACTTTGCCCCTTTAGGTCATTGAAAAATCACTTTAGCTAGTAGACATTAATCTCCACATACCTTAGTTTCCACTGGGATGGGTTCTCCATGATTCCCATGTGGCCTCAGGCTAATAGTAACAATATCTTGTGTTCTTTATTAAGTCTGGATTTGTCCTTCATTCTGTTCTGGTTAATCCTTACTCACAGTGGCATTATTTTCCAGTAGTGTTTCCACAACTGAAAACTAAACACATTCATATATCACTGCAGCCTTTGTATATTTTCTTTATAAAGGATCTTTTGCAGTTAAAGTGTGCTATTTGGATATTAAAGTAGAATATTAGGATTTCTTGTTCTACAAATGTTCATTGTTGGCATATGGTACTGCCTTTATGTTTTGTTTGTTTGTGTGATCTTGCATTCTTTGGTCATGACTGTTCCAAGACATGATGTTTTAAATGTTAGATTCTTGTAAAAGTACTGAGGGCCATAGTTTTTATTAACTTTTCAAGGCACCTATGCCAGGTATGGATTAGGGTGTAGGACAGGGCTAGAACATATCTGAGGTATTGAAGGTGAAATGCAGGTAGTATTGTCATGATGTATGTAGTTTCTACATTCATTGCTACTGCTTAGGAACATTTCATGCTACAGTTTGCTGAAGTGTTTTGCAAGTACATTTGTTAGGCTGGGTTTGTTTATCCTTAACATGGATTTTGAGATATAATCAAGGGTGTTTTGAGTGTACTGCAAATGTCATTTTGCAATGAAAATCACCCTCCCATCTGCAACACTGGTTAGGTGGACAAGTGAGCACCAGCGGATTGCAAGTGTCATCACAAAAAGCAGAGGATTGAGTAATCTGATCATAGAGGCCTTTATGTTGAGCAAAAGGACCAGAGACAAGCAGGAGATGATAGTGCAAAGAGAAGAAATTTCCAGTGATGTGGGTAGGTTGTGGACCTATTGCCCCATATCTTTCATTTTTGTGGAGATGGTTCTACTTTTTTCTGCAGTATAGCCCTAGTTCTTTGTCTTTGTTCAGTAATGCCATTGTTTTACAAACCTGATAGGGAAGACAGGGATATGGATATAGATGGCGCTCTAAAGAAGAGGAGGAGATACACAATTTTTCAGCCAAATTGGGTAAGTGCCTTTGACTGGCTTTCTGTGAGTAGGTGCAGAGTGAACTATGCATTCTGCAAAACCTGTAACACAGACATCACAACCCATCATGGTGGCTGACATGATCTGCAATGACATGTCAACAGTGAGAAACACAGACAGAACTGTAAGCATGCAGCCGGAAGGACTATGGCAGGCTTCTTTGGTCCTCAGAGTTTAGCAAGTACAAAGGTCGTTGAGGCAGAGGTTGGCTTTGTTTCGCTCCTTGCAAAATGCAACTTATCATTTGCAGCAGGAGAACACATCCTGAAATTTATGAAGAAATGTGGAGAGGATCAAGATGTTCTCCAGAAAATGACATGTGGAGCAAGAAAGGCAGCCTGTACTGCACGGGATGTCCTGGGACCTCATTAACAGAATAGTGCTGCTCCCAACTGCCGGAAATCCCCATTCTGTGTGTATATGGACCAACGCACAGACATGGGCGATGACAAACTTTTGGTGATCCTTGTTGGTTGCCTTGATGAAAAGGCAGGCATAAATGTGTCACAGTTCTTTCATATGCCAGAATATGTGCCACAAACTGGACAAGCATTGTTTTATGCTTTAATGTCCACTGTGTCAAAATTTAACATTCCAGTTTCCAACATTTTGAGCTTTTCTTCAGACAATGCTGCCTCAGTGATTGGAAAACACAACTCTGTGCCATCTTGTTTAAAAGAGGTGAAACCCACCATTATAAACATGGGGTGCCTGTGCCACCTGGAAGATCTATGTAGTAATGCTAGTGTAAAAGCACCACATTCACAAGCTGAAGAACTTATATCAGATGTGTACTGTTATTTCAGTTCCAGTGCACAGACAATAAACACTGCAAGAGTTTGCTTTGTTCCCAAACATTGACCCCCTCAAGATTATTATGCATGCATCGATAGATGGCTGAGTCTTTGGAAAATAATTAACAGAACCCTGGACATTTGGCAAACTTTAAATTCATATTTTTTGTCTGCAGAGTCACGGACTGCTAGGAATGATTTAATTTCCAAACACCTGCAGATACGTGAATTGTATATGGTTTAGTATGCACTGGAACCTTTATTGAAGTTCAACATCCAGCTTCAGAGCTGAGAAAGTCAGCTTCTGACACTGCATGCCACTGTGCATAAACTCCTGCAGCAGTATGCTGCAGACTCCTCAGACCTGCAGCTGCTGTCAGAATAACATAGTGATGTTTCAGTGTTGACTGACAGTAGCTCTGTTCTGCCAAAGAGTGAGCTGTGTATTGGCTATGAAGTCAAATAGTACATGAATAGCCATGACCTAGCAAGTTAGAATTGGGGAATCCACCTTTACAAAGAGGCCAGTCACAAGTGTAGTCCCTCAGGGATCAGTCCTTGGACCGCTCCTTTTGGCATTTACTCCTCTGAAGTCAAGGCCAATGTCAATGGTCTCTGGCTGACTAAATTTGCAGATGATTGCAAATTAGGAGCTGTCATTGAATCCCACACTGACACAAATGTTCTCCAGGAGGGGCTGACACAGACAAACAACCGGTGTCAGAGACATGGATTAAAACTAAATGCCAAGACTTGCATAATAGGTTCATAGGTTCATAGGTTCATACTAGGCTATCTGCCCAAGGGCATTTATAAGCCTATAGAGATATGTATATGTCACCCACCCACCCCTTTAGTTTGAATAAAATTATGCCTATTATTTTGCTGTGCATCTGTCAAGCAGTGACACTGATGTAATCCCTGGGGTATCATCCGCCCTGGGTAACAATCATAATGACAACACACCCCATAGAGGTGACCCATTAGTTATTGTATTAGGAATACACATAGCTAGTAATCTAGCCTTTGACCATCATGTCTCTACAGTAGTGAGGAAATCATTCTATGTTGCGTAACTTATAAACAAAGGTATGGCATCTAAGTCCAAGGAAGTCATTGTTCCACTGTGTTCAGCATTCATCAGATCTATCATTGAGTACAATGCACCCTTTGGTATGTACCTAACCAGGCATATCCAACAACTGGAACATCCACAGAGGTTCCTCACTAAAAGAATACAGGGCTTAAGTAAAATGTCCTATGCAGACCGCCTCATGGGTCTATATTATGTGATCGAACAGTGAAATATTCAAACACATAATAATCAACCCCTAAATATCGAACCGTCAGAATGTTGAATGGTTCAGTGGAGATCTCCGTACAGTGCAGACATGGAAGTTTTCCATTGTCTGCAGTGTAGTGCGATCTCGGAGTTGGTATATTTAAGTAGCAGGGGGGTGCAGGGGGGCTTGCCCCCCTGGTTAGAGCATTTTTAGGGTTTGTTTGGGTTGTTTTTTTGTGCCGTCCGACATTATGGCGTTTTGATGTTTAGGGGTCGATTATTACATGTTCGAACATTTCACTTTTTGATCACATAATATAAACGCTGCCTCAAGGCTCTATCCCTGTATTCTGTCTTCTATAGGCTTTTTGGGGGAGATCTATGCCTGACATTCAGGGCATTCTCAGACCCCACTCTGATGGACATACTGTATATCCACAAAACAAACAGAACCAGAATTACCTATTCTAAAGACTTAAACCTTGCCTGTGATATAAATAGGACCTGCTGGAGAGATAGGTATGTGTCCCAGAGATTACCCTGTCTCTGGAACTGGCTCCCCATCCATGTCAGACAGAGTTTCTCCCTAACCCAACTCAAGTGCAACCTGGACAATTGGACGGGGAACAGGAAATTCAACCCTGGATTGGTACCTATGTCTCTAATAGACACAGACAACTTGTAAATGGTTTGTCTCCCAGGCCCTAGCTTGTAAATGTTTAATCTCCCAAGCCCCTGCTTACACTTATCAAGGGTATCAGACCTTGTCAGAGATTTGGGATGCATGGCCAGGCTTAAAAAGGCCCTTGTGGTCCTTAGCCTAGTAAACACCTATGAACCTATGAAGCTGTGAACCTATGAGCAGGATATTGCTGGCACAGTTATCAAATTTAACTTTTATAAAAAAGTTACAGCATTTTATGCTGCAGTGCTGCAGAAAATGCTTAAAAAGTTTCCCATGCAAGATCACGTAATGAAAGATGCTGCATTACTTATTAATCCAGCCAAAATATTGGACATTTCTTCAGGGCTTGTTAGGGATATAGGTTTTGTTTGGGTGTCTGTGAAAATGATGCTGAGGCTGAACAATTAATTGATGAGTTTACCCAGTATCAGACTGAGGACACAGGAAACCTGACAGGTTCAGTGGATGGGCCCCACTCATGTGTGTCTAAGTACTGGGCAAACCTTCTGAGGGACCATTGCATTGATGGGAAACTGCCACTCTTTAAGCAGTTTATGATGACTCTACTTTGCTTGCTGCACTCAAATGCACAGGCTGAAAGAGCATTTAGCATGGTGTGGAAAGTGAAACTGAATTGCGTCAATCTCTCAGTGTAAAAACATTGAACTCATTATTAGCTCTGAAAATGAATGAAGAGCTGGACTGCTGTGATCTTAAGCTGTCAAAACATGTCTTAGATGGTGCTAAGAAAGCCACAGCAGTGTACAATAAGTGTACATCTGATGCATCTAACATATGATAGGATGCTTTTCTTTCTTTACAAATGTCCTACCAGGCCCCATGGCAATGGCGGGTTTTGCTCAGTGCAAAAATAGGGTGTTCCACATTCTGACTGTTTATCACACATTGCTAGGGATTGTGTTCCACACTGGACTCTGAAAAGGTTGACACCTATGGCCTAAGGGGAGAATAGCAGATGCCTCCTATTTCCTATATAAGATCCCTGTCCAACTGTAGTGTTTCAATTTCATGTAGTCCATGGTAGAGCAAACATCATGTGAATACCCTACACCTTCTAGGCCGAAGTCTAGTAACAACAGCAGCAGCAATTTGCATGAGATCTTGTTGCAGATCCAGGTTTATAATGGCTGTGGCAACCCCTAACATACTTTTAGGTTCTGTGAATGCATTCCAGCATGTGTTGGATTTCAGAGTTAAAGTAAGCTTGATATGCTTGCAGTCATTTAATACATTTCTGAATCACTCTGACATTATTCCTTGCTTCATCTACATAAGCAGAGCTGATTATATTGTCATTAGCATATTCTACTACTAAACCTTGTTTTGCAGCCATTCACAATGTGTAGTGCTGTTTACTACATCCAAAACCCTGCTCTGTTGTGTTTATCACTCACACTTGCTTAGCATGACAAGCAGGTGTTCATGATTCCAGGCCGTCTTGTGTGAAGTTTCATTATATCTATATTACTGTATAGACAAAAATTATACTTTATTAAGATAAACATACTAGTCCATTGTATTAATGTTCCATTTTCATGAATCATTTTCTTTTTGGTTAGAACAAATAGTTTTCCACCCAGGTCTCTCTTCTTTGTCTCTTTAGGCTTGTATGCCTCAAGTCAATTTCTTCCTGAACACTAATGATCTTTTCAGATTTAAAAAAGGAAAGAGCATCTTCTACAGCATCAAATGTGCTTGTTTTTGTAGGAGGAAAAAAATAATCTTGCTAGAAACAAAATTTGGCACCTAACAACCACAGAGATGGCTTTCTTATACTTAGAAAAGGCTCCATTCACTTATTTTCCTTTTGTTTTTCTGTTAGTGTCTGCATGTATTGTTATAATTGTGATGTAAAAAGAGATTACACTCAAGATGCCTTATAGATGATGTAATATATTTAATTGTTGTTGGGGTAGTAGTTTAGATGAAAAATATGTAAAATATATAAATATAGATTAATGTAGCAATAGATTAACACACTGCTGGGTGGCTAACTATATGGAAGCATAACCTTCCATCAAAATAACTTATTGAGCCTACAGTGTGTGTGTGTGTGTGTGTGTGTGTGTGTGTGTGTGTGTGTGTGTGTGTGTGTGTGTGTGTGTGTGTGTGTGTGTGTGTGTATGTGTGTTAGTATCTTGCAAGAATTGTAACAGTTATCATGAAAGATGGTTTAGAAAAAAATGGCAAAATAATGAAACATCTTGGTTAAATGTTTTTTGAATTCCATAAATAAGCACTCTCTTTTTACTGAGCTCTTCCTTTAAATTAATTCACCCTTTTGGAATGGGAGGTGCCCAGTAGGGTATTGTTACTTGATCAACCTATTTTCTAAGGTATAGCAATGGTTTGTTAACAATATATTTATTTTAGTTCATGTGAGTCACCATGGTAATAACAGCTGCCTATTCAGTTTTAACACTTTGAAAGTTTTTTTTTCAGTTTTAAAATTGCTACTGTTATACCGACAAACACGGTACAGATATTTTTATAAATCAGTTGAGGAATTCAGGGATTCAGTTCTGAGTCATTTATTAACAGACACCTTTAAATCAAGCAGTGCATCTCCCAAACAAATTTTATTAAGTGCTTGCTATTTGACATTTATTCCATACTTTGCAGTGCTGTACATTATAGCACTTATGAAAATTTGGTGAAATATAGCGTAAGGCACAGCACTTTCATTTATAATCTAAGAATTCCCTTTCTTAACTGGGTAAGTTCAGTGACTATCCTGGACCATTTTCAGCTGCAATTAGAACACAAGATAAATGGTAATTGGTGTCTCACCAGTGGGAGTGGGGAGCACTGAGCAGCCTATTTCTCCCTAGAGGAGTGGTTCCAGCCAGAAACTTGTAGTCTATTGGCCATTTTGGGTCAATTCCTAGCTCTTTTCAGCCCCCTGTAATAAAGCCCGCTTTAGAGCGCTTTTTCGCTTGTATTCAACTCAGCACCGCTCCTCGTGGTGTCCTGCAGAGTTCTACAAGCAGCAGAGAGCAAAAGAGTGACTTTTTCCTGATTTAAGTATTTTTTCTGGCTTTTTGATTATTTACTGCTTAGCGACTGCATTTTCACCTGTTTATACAGCTCTGCATTCTATTTAAACTGTTTTGTGTTGATTAACTGTTTTGCACTTTTAAAAAGTTATTTGTTGCTTAATTTTACCTGTAGGCTAACACACTCAAGTGCGCTAGCCGTTTAAAAGCATTTATAGCATTTACTGTCTGTTTTTCCTCTGTTTTCTGCAAAAAAGAAAAAACAAACAAAAAAAAAAATCTTGTTTTCTCGCCTTACTGAACTAGAATAGTCCAGTCTTCAGAGTTTGCTGATCTCTGGGCTTTGTCTTGGTTCCTGTGCTATTCCATATCCTTATTTGGATAAAAGGAAGCGTCTTTGTTCACCAGTGGGAGTGGGGAGCACTGAGCAGCCTATTTGTCCCTAGAGGAGTGGTTCCAGCCAGAAACTTGTAGTCTATTGGCCATTTTGGGTCAATTCCTAGCTCTTTTCAGCCCCCTGTAATAAAGCCCACTTTAGGGCGCTTTTTCACTTGTATTCAACTCAGCACAGCTCCTCTTGGTGTCCTGCAGAGTTCTACAAGCAGCAGAGAGCAAAAGAGTGACTTTTTCCTGATTTAAGTATTTTTTCTGGCTTTTGATTATTTACTGCTTAGCGACTGCATTTTCGCCTGTTTATACAGCTCTGCATTCTATTTAAACTGTTTTTGTGTTGATTAACTGTTTTGCACTTTTAAAAAGTTATTTGTTGCTTAATTTTACCTGTAGGCTAACACACTCAAGTCGCTAGCCGCTTAAAAGCATTTATAGCATTTACTGTCTGTTTTCCTCTGTTTTCTGCAAAAAAAAAAATCTTGTTTTCCGCCTTACTGAACTAGAATAGTCCAGTCTTCAGAGTTTGCTGATCTCTGGGCTTTGGCTTGGTTCCTGTGCTATTCCATATCCTTATTTGGATAAAGGGAAGCTTCTTTGTTCACCAGTGGGAGTGGGGAGCACTGAGCAGCCTATTTGTCCCTAGAGCAATGGTTCCAGCCAGAAACTTGTAGTCTATTGGCCATTTTGGGTCAATTCCTAGCTCTTTTCAACCCCCTGCTATAAAGCCCGCTTTGGATCTAGCGTGGAGTTGCCCATAGAGCACCATCGGGCAGCACCGGTTAAACAAGGTTAAACTATTTCTGGCTCGGTAAAGTCTGCTCTTCAATTTTTCCCTTAGAACTTCTCTACTTGCAATCTAAACAGTCTATTCTCTATCTCAAAAGCTCAGCACTTGCTCCTAAAGCATTTTTATATAGGTATAGTACTTATATACTAAACAAAGTACTACATTAGCCTAGAATCCCCTTGAGTACCCATTTCCCTATAGGTCCCTTCTGACTCAGTTACACAGCAAACTTTTTTCACTTTTTCTAGCATGTCAAGGGTCAGTTGCTAGCGTCCTCTCCTGTTCAGCTGGTGAATCTGGGCATCTTGAGGCAATGTTACAATTGCCTCATGTACACAGACAACCCACTCCTTCTCCCACAAAACACAAATACATGTGAGAGATGCAACTATATAGCCAAACTGGAGGCTGAGCTGTCTCAACTCAGGACTGGCAAGACCAGACAAGAGGAGAAGGAAACCACACACCACAAACCCAGTTTCAGATAGAACTATCACAACTGCAAAACAAACACATAAACACACAAAGACATACTCGGAGGCACTGATCAAAAATCTACCAAAACTACAGAGGCCTCCAAAGCAGACACCCAAGCAACTGCCACCTCAAGACATAAGACATGCAACACATAGTTCTCAAAGTCAGTGTGCTAAACAGTCACAGCCCTTAAGGCCAAACACAATGCCAGACACACTTGTTATAGGTGACTCCATAGTCAGACACACTGACGTCCCACTCACCAGACTGAACAAGGAAAAGATCACAGTAAGCTGCCTGTCAGGCGCTAGAATCCGCCACATAACACAAGCACTCAGGTCACTCCACAGCAAGTACAAGTATGACTCAGTCATTGTCCATGCCGGTGTGAATGACCTCACACGCACCTCCCTGGACTACATGAAAAGAGACATAGAGGAGCTCTCAGATTATGTAGCCCAGGCCGGTATGACCCTGACCCTGAGCAGTATCCTACCCTCACCAAGAATGATGCCACAATACAGAGACAAAATGATCAGCTTTAATAATTGGCTTAATTACTGGTGTCATTCTAAGGGGATCCAATGTCTGTCTGCCTGGGATGACATGCTTGACAAGCCACGCTGCTTCGCAAGGGATGGCTTGCACCTGTCACCCTGGGCTTCTGGATATTGGCAAAGGCTCTTGCCACCCCATAGTGCCTTTTTAGGCAAGGCTCAAATGATAAACCTACCACCCTAGAAAACAAAAATGGAGAAAAACTAAGGGTAATACTGCTCAATGCCAGAAGTCTAAACCTCAAGATGCACGCCTCAAGCCCTCCTCAGTATGGAGAACATCGATGTCTGTGCTGTGACTGAAACCTGGTTCAAGGCTCCTGAGAGCACCCCAGCACTATCAGGTTATACCTCATATCATGCTCCGCCCCAAAATCCGGACCAAACCACAAAAGGAGGGGAGTATCCATATTCATAAAGGATACCCACACCTCCAGGTTAGTGGCAATGCACGGCATCAGAGACCATCCAGGTGCAATTAACCATAGGTAAAACTGCCCTACAGTTTGTAACATGCTACAGACCACCTTCACAAACTCAGGAAACCCACACAGCCTTCCTGAAGACACTGGAGAGTATGAATGTCTCTCCAAACACCATCATATTGGGTGACTTCAACTACCCAAACATAGACTGGGAACATTACTCAAGCCCCAACACCCTAGCCCAAAGGTTCCTGGAGTTCATAAACTCAAATGCTATGGAACAACTAGTCACCATTCCCACAAGAGGAGAAAATATACTAGACCTGATCATCACATACATGGGGACAAAATGCTCCACACCGGAAGTATATCCCTCATTGGTGAGATCAGATCATAAATTAATCTCACTGGAGATCCACATTCCGCCCCACCCCAGCAAAAGACCACAGTGAAGAACTTCTCAAAAGCAAACTTCACACTTCTTAAGACTGGAGTGGTATCCTTCAAGGCCCCCGAGCCAGTGGAAACCACAACCCACGCTGCTGAAACCCTTACAAATGCCTTCTATGAGCACCTCCAGGAATGTATGGATCAAGCAATCCCTAATAAAATCAAGACCCTTTCCACCAAAGGCAGGCGCCCGGTCTGGTGGACCCCAGCCATAAACAAACTCTACAACAAGAGGAGAAAGCTACTACATGACAGAGCAAAATCCCTAAAAGGGAAGGCATCTCTGATCAATACTAGCAAAAACTACGATCACTCATAAAATCATCCAAGGCCAACTTTGAGAGAAAAATCGCTAATGACACAAAAGACAATCATAAGGCCTTCTTTAGCTATGTTAGAAACCTGGGTAGAAACTCCCAGATATGCTCAGAATTAGTCCAAAATGATAAAAATCACTGAACCCACAGACATTGCCAACATACTGGCAGACAGGTTCAGTGCAAATTTCTCCCTCCCTCCCCAAAAGGAGAAATATCTATAACAACAGAGTCTAGCCTCCCAAACATCTCAGATGCCCAGGTGAGAGCTGCTCTCTCTAAAGCAAAAAACACAGCATCAATGGGACTGGACGGTGTCCCCAGCTGTGTGCTACACGAACTCAATGAGGAACTAAACCCGCACATAAGGCTGCTGTTTAATCTTAGCCTTACTACAGCATACGCACTCCAAAGAATGGCATACAGCAACTGTGGTCCCACTCCACAAAGGCGGTGCTTCTACAGACCCTGGAAATTACCACCCCATAAGCTTGATGAGCCTTGTCTGCAAAGCTATGGAGAGGATCATAATGGAACTCATAAATAAAGACATTGGGGACCTACAGACACTGGATCCTACCCAATTTGGCTTTGTCAAGGGCAGATCCTGCCTCTTGAACTTGGTCGACTTTTTTGAAACAGTCACTAAGGCCATTGATGAGGGTAAGGCAGTTCACACAGCCTACCTTGACCTAGCAAAAGCGTTCGACACAATACCCCACTCGGGCATCATAGAAAAGCTCACCAGCTTAGATGTGAACCCATATGTCACAAGATGGGTTGCAAACTGGCTCAAGGACAGAACACACAGGGTTAGAGTTGCTGGTGCCATGTCAGACTCTAAGCCGGTCACGAGCGGTGTCCCACAGGGCTCAGTCCTGGGCCCCTCTTGTTCGGCATTTATTTTTCTGAAGTGCAGGCAAACATAGGGGATTGTGGCTGACAAAATTTGCAGATGACTGCAAACTGGGCACCATAATTGACACTCCATCAGACACAGACATCCTCCAGAGAGGTCTCATAGAAATGGATAACTGGTGCCAGAGCCATGGCCTTAAGCTAAATGCCAAAAATGTATAGTCATACCCTTTGGGAAAAACAAGGTAACCCCTAATTACCACATAGGTGGTAATCCATTAAACACGGAAGAAGTTATCAGGGACCTGGGGACCCAAGTTGACAGTAACCTCTCTTTTGACACTCACATTGCCAAAGTGGTTAGGAAGACCTTCTACATTGCCCACCTGATCATGAAGGGATTCACATCCAGATCAGGAGAGGTCATTGTACCCCTGTACTCTTCACTTATCAGACCAATGATTGAGTACAACGTCCCATTCGGAATGTACTTTACCCGACACCTGCAGCAGTTGGAAAGACCCCAAAAGTTCCTCACCAAAAGGATAAAGGGGCTCAAACATATGTCATACGATGCCCGACTGAAGAAACTCCAGCTCTATTCAGTTGCATATCATCTGCTCAGAGGTGATCTGTGCCTGACATACAAGGCCATGTCCAAACCGGAATTAATGGACATGCTCCACCTCAAAAAATCCAAATCCACCAGAGCCACGAGAGCAAGAGACTTAAACCTCAACATGGATATAAATAGGACATGCTGGAGGGACAGATTCATCACCCAGAGACTCCCTACACTATGGAACAGAATCCCAGTCCATGTGAGGCAGAGCCCCTCACTGACTCTGTTCAAGAGAAATCTTGACGAGTGGATGGGAGATCGTAGGTTTACCCTGGGAATCATCTCTGTGTCACTGCTGGACAGAGGCACAGCAAACTAATGGGTATAGTATTCTCATCCTAAGGGGTGGTGAAAGCCACACACACTCTGGCTAGGCTTATAAATGCCCTAGGGCAGATTGCCTAGTATGAACCTATGAACCTATGAAATGCAATATTTATTGCCATTTTAAAGCAGCCAGTGATTCAACTAATTTTGTGCAGTGAGAGGAAATGGAATCACCTATAGAAAAATCATGCACATGAGAGGAAACTAAATCAGTTACAGAAAAATCATGCACAACATCCTACCATCACCCAGAATGATACCACAGTACAAGCAGAAAATGATTGATTTCAACAATTGGCTAAGTTTCTGGTGTCATTCTAAGGGGATCCAGTATCTGTCTGCCTGGGATGACATGATTGACAGACCTCAATGCTTTGCCAGAGATGGCCTGCCTCTGTCACCCCTGGACATTTGGATACTGGCCAAGGCTTTTGCCACCCCTAAGCCTTTTTTAGACAGTGTTCCAAAGACCAAATTACCACTGTAACAGCTACAAACAAATGCAGTCTGAGAGTCATGCTGCTCAACGCTAGAAGTCTAAATCTCAAAATGCACTTGCTCGAAGCACTCCTTAAAATGGAGAACATCGACATTTGTGCTGTAACAGAGACCTGGTTCAAGGCAGCAGAAGCACCCCTGCACTACCAGGCTATAACTCATTCCACACCTTTTGGACCCAGAACCTGGACCGATTCCTAAGGCAGTGGTGTTTCCATATTCATAAAGGATGTGCACACCTCCAGACTGGTAGCCCAACAAAATGCATCTGAGATACTTCAGGTGCAGCTAACACTGGGTAAGACAGCGATTCAGGTCGTAGCCTGCTATAGGTCCCCAACCATGTCCCAAGACTCACACTCCACATTCCTAAGCACCCTGAAAAACTACTCATGTGCCAATACACTTGCCCAATGCTTTCTGGAATTCATTAATTCCAATGCTCCAGACCAGCTCGTTCTTACCCCCACTAGAGGTAGCAACATTCTTGACCTGGTCATTACTAACATAGGCGACTATTGCTCTACACCAACAGTTAATGCCAGCCCTGGTTAGATCTGACCACAAACTAATCACCTTGGAAATCCACACCCCTCCCCCCACAAAGGTAACCACCATGAAAAACTTCTCCAAAGGTAACTTTGGGCTCCTAAAAACAGAAGTGGCTAATTTCACTGCACCCATGCAAATGGAGAATAGTTGCATGACTGCCAAGTCACACACCAATGCACTGTACGAACACGTACACAAATGCATGGATCTCACCATACCCAATAGAACTAAGATCCTCTCCTCAAAAAAATGGAAGCCAATCTGGTGGTCCCCTGCCATAAACAAACTCTACAACAGAAGGAGGAAACTGATGCGGAATAAAGCTAGCTATGAAAACAGAATTGCAGCAGATAGTAAAGACAATCACAAGGCCTTCTATAGTTGTGTACAGAATCTCCACGGCAATACCCAGATTTGTTCTGAGCTACTGCACAATGGTACCTCCTATACCAAGCCAACAGATATTGCCAATATACTGGCCGATAGATTCAGTGCTAACTTTACACCCCCAAAAGGACCAATCGCAATACCAGTAGATTGCCAGGCACCCAGTATTAATGTTGCACAGGTTAAAACAGCACTGTCCAAGGCAAAGAATACCACTTCTATGGGACCTGACAATATTCCTGGCTGTGTTCTACATAGGTTCATAGGTTGATACTAGGCTATCTGCCCTAGGGCATTTATAAGCCTAGCCAGAGTGTGTTTGGCTTTCACCACCCTTTTAGATTAGTTGACTGTGCCTATGTATAGTAGGTCACAGAAGATAGCCCTTTTAAGGTTAGTTTACTGTGCCTCTGCCTAGTAGGGACACAGAAGAGATCCCAGGGGTAAACCTACGATCTTCCCATCCACTCGTCAAGATTTCTCTTGAAGAGGGTCATTGAGGGGCTCTGCCTAACATGGATTGGGATTTTGTTCCAGAGTGAGGGGAGCCTCTGGGATATGAATCTGTCCCTCCAGCATGTCCTATTTATTTCTGTGCTGAGGTTTAAGTCCCTGGAGCATGTAGCTCTAAGGGATTTGGATTTCCTGAGGTGGAGCATGTCCATTAATTCTGGTTTGGACATGGCTTTATATGTCAGGCACAGATCGCCTCTGAGTAGGCGGTAAGCAACTGAGTAGAGCTGGAGTTTCTTTAGCCTAACTGCATAGGGCATCTGTTTGAGTCCCTTGATCCTCTTGGTGAGGTACTTTTGGGGTCTTTCCAGTTGCTGCAGGTGTCGGTAAGGTACATCCCAAATGGGGCATTGTATTCAATTATGGGCCTGATGAGTGATGAGTAGAGGGGCACAATGACCTCTCTTGATCTAGATGTAAACCCTTTCATGACAAGGTGAGCTATATAGAAGGTCTTTCTAACCACTTTGGCAACATGATTGTGAAAGGAGAGATTGCTACCTACTTGGGTCCCCAAATCCCTAATTACTTTTTCCGTACTTAATGGATTACCACCTATGTGGTAATTTGTGGGCACTTTGTTTTTCCCAAAGGGGATGACTGTGCACTTTTTGGCATTTAGCTTTAGGCCATGGCTCTGGCACCAGTTATCTGTCTCTGTGAGACCCTTTTGGAGGATGCTTGTGTCAGTCGGCGAGTCGATTATGGCACCAAGTTTGCAGTCATCTGCAAACTTGGTTAGCCATAGTCCTCCCATGTTAGCCTGTACCTCAGAGAAATATATACTGAACAAGAGAGGTCCCAGGACTGAGCCTTGTGGGATGCCACTTGTAGCTGGTTTAGAGTCTGACGTGGCACCTGCAATTCTGACCATGTGGGTTCTATCCCTGAGCCAGTTTGCAACCCATCTTGTGACATAGGGGTTGATATTTAAGCTGGTGAGCTTATTTATGATGCCCAAGTTGGGTATTGTGTCGAAGGCTTTTGCAAGGTCCAGGTAGGCTGTGTGGACTACTTTCCCTTCATCTATGGCCTGGGTGACTGTTTCAAAGAAGTTGACCAGGTTCAAGAGGCAAGATCTGCCCTTAACAAAGCCGAATTGGGTAGGATCCAGTGTTTGGAGGTTCCCAATGTCTTTGGTTATGAGTTCCATGATGATACGATCCATAGCTTTGCAGACCAGGCTAGCCAGGCTTATAGGGCGATAGTTTCCGGGGTCCATTGTGGCACCACCTTTGTGGAGTGGGACCACTGTTGCTGTACGCCATTCCTTGGGTACATATCCTGTAGTAAGGCTGAGATTGAACAGTGACTTTATGTGAGGGTTCAGTTCTTCTTGGAACTCATGTAAGACGCAGCCCGTGACACCGTCCGGTCCCATTGATGCTGTGTTTTTTGCTTTGGAGAGGGCAGCTCTCACCTGTGCATTTGTGATGTCAGGGAGGCTACACTCTGTTGGGAAAGACATTTGCTCTTTTGGGGGGGAAGGGGGGTAGAAGTTTGCACTGAACCTGTCTGCTAGGATGTTGGCAATGTCTGTGGGTTCAGTGTATTTTTTATCATTTTGCACTAACTCAGAGCATATCTGGGAGTTGCCACCCAGGTTCCTGACTTAACTAAAGAAGGCCTTGTGATTATCTTTAGCGTGTTGTGCAATTTTTCTTTCGAAGCTGATCTTAGATAATTTTATGAGGGATCATAGTTTCTTGCTAGTACTGATCAGAGATGCCTTCCCTTTTTGGGATTTTGCTCTATCATGTAGTAGCTTCCTCCTTCTGTTGTATAGCTTATTTATGGCTGGGGTCCACCAGACAGGTCTCCTGCCTTTGGAGGAGTGAGTCTTGGTTTTATTTGGGATAGCACGATCCATGCATTCCTGTAGATGTCCATAGAATGTGTTTATAAAGGATTCTGCGGTTTGGGCCATATTTTCCACTGTCCTGGGGGCTTTGAAGGATTCCACCTCGGTTTTGAGAAGTGTGAAGTTTGCTTTTGAGAAATTCTTCACCGTGGTTTCCTTGGCTGAGGGTGGGGATGGGATATGGATGTCCAGTGAGATTAATTTATGGTCAGATCTTACCAATGAGGGGTATACCTTTGGTATGGAACATAGAGTCCCCATGTTGGTGATGATCAGGTCCAATATGTTTTCCCCTCTTGTGGGAGTGGTGACCAGTTTTTCCATAGCATTTGAGTTTATAAATTCTAGGAAGCGTTGGGCGAGGGTGTTGGGGCTTTAGTAGTGCTCCCAGTTTATGTTTGGGTAGTTGAAGTCACCCAATATGATGGTGTTTGGAGAGACCTTCATATTCTCCAGTGTTCTCAGGAAAGCTGAGTGGGGTTCCTGAGTTTGGGAGGATGGTCTGTAGCAGGCTACAAACTGAAAGGCAGTTTTGCCCACTGTTAGTTGCACATGGATGGTCTCCGATGCTTCGTGCAGTGCCACTAACCTGGAGTTGTGGGTATCTTTGATGGATATGGATACTCCCCTTCCTTTTGTGGTTCGGTCTGAGTTTTGGGGTCGAAAAGTATGGTATGAGGTATAACCTGGTAGTGCTGGGGTGATCTCGGGAGCCTTGAACCAGGTTTCTGTTACTGCACAGATATCGATATTCTCCATACTGAGGAGAGCCTCGAGTGCGTGCATCTTGAGGTTTAGACTTCTGGGGTTGAGCAGCATTACCCTTAAGTTTCTGCTCGGGGCTAGGGTCAAACCCGCCTGGGCTACATAATCCAAGATCTCATCCATGTATCTTTTCATGTAGTCCAGGGAGGTACATCTCAGGTCATTCACACCCACATGAAATATGACAGAGTCATATTTGTACCTGTTGTTGAGGGACCTGAGTGCCTGCATTATGTGGTGGATCCTGGCACTTTACACGCAGCTGACTGTTACATTCTCCTTATTCAGCCTAGTGAGTGGGACATCAGTGTGCCTCACTATTGAGTCACCTATGATTAGTGTGTTCGGCATGCTGTTTTGCCTTAGGGGCTTTGGTTGAGTGGCACACTGTTTAGGAGAATTATATGTCTCATCATTAGTGTTGTGTTGTGGTGGTCGGGTGCATTTCTGCCTTGGAGGTCTTTGCTATTTGTGTAGATTTTTATTGAGAGCCTCTGTGAAGGTGGGTGTGAGGTTTGGATTTTAATGTGAAGGCAGTGCTGGTGTGTGCTCTGGAGGGCTATGTGTTCCATGTGGTGTGGTGCAAGTGTTGATCTTCTCCTCTTAGCCAGCTTTTCCGGTCTTAACTGATGAGTGCATGGCTTCCAATTTGAATATATAAGTAAATCTCTCACAAGTCTGAGTGTTGGGAGGTAAGAGGAGAGGGTTGTCAGTGTACATCAGGCAGTTGCTACATTGCCTCAGGATTCCCAAGTTTACCAGGTTACTAGGAGAAAGAACAGGGAACTGACCTTTAGACATGCCTGGAGGGGTGGGCATTAATAAATACTGGAGCTGTTTCCTTGTAGAACGTTTAGCGCTGGTAGCACTTTTGTGTGCTACAATAATTGCTAAAGGAAGTCTAGTAAAGTGCTAAACTAATAAGCTATTAAAAGTGCAGAAGAGGAGAGAACTAGCAGATCTAAGGGAAAAATTGAAGAGTAGACTTTGGCACTGCTCAGAAGCTTAAAAACAGTCCTGGATAGAGTAAATCTGCATCTGGACTAGATTAGTTACAGAAAAGGTGGGAAACAAGTGCAGATGTGGACTTTTAAACCAGAAAGTTGAAAGAGATGGAAATAACTGCCCAAATGGCTAATAAGCTACTATTTCTGGACCAGAAACCACTCCTCCTGTGGTAGATAGGCTTACCTAGTGCTTACCACTCCCACTGATAAGCTAGAAGGCTCCCCTCCAACACAGAAGGGCTTGGAGGGCTCAGAAGCTTATAAACAGTACTAGATACAGCAAAGCTGTACCTAGACTAGACTAGTTACAGGAAAGGCAGGAAACAAGCACAAACACAGGCTTTAAATCAGAAAGATGAAAGATATGGAAAAACTGCCCAAACGGCCAATAAACTCAAATTTCTGGGCCAGAAACCACTCCTCTTGTGTAGATTAGAAGGCTTTCCTCCAATACAGAAAGGCTTGGGGGGCTCAGAAACTTACCAACAGGCCTGGATACAGCAAGTCTGTATCTGTCACAGGAAAGGCAGGAAACAAGTGCAAATGTGGGCTTTTAAACCAGAAAGTTGAAAGATATGGGGAAACTGCCCAAAGCCCAATAAATACAATTGCTGGGCCAGAAACCACTCCTCTTGTGGTAGATAGGCCACCTAGTGCTTACCACTCCCACTGATAAGCTAGAAGGCTTCCCTCTAACACAAAAAGGCTTGGGGGGCTTAGAAGCTTACCAACAGTCCTGGATACAGCAAATATGTATCTGGACTAAACTAGTTACAGGAAAGGCAGGAAACAAGCTTAGATTTTTTTTTCAGAAAGCAGCACTAAAAATAAAGCAAATGCAGTTTAAATAAATGCAATTTATATGAAATGTATTCTGAACTAAATATTTTAAACCTGAACATGTTAGTTGTTTCAACTGACAAAACCATTAAACAATGCCTATATTTTATTCTGTCTCAGAAAATAGAAAAATCATACTCTATAATATAATAACTTCAGTTGAGCTCCATTATGTATTATATGTTTTTATAATAATAATGATATATTTTATATAATTCAGTGATTTTGCCATGTTAAGATAAATATATTTTAACTATGAGTTTGACACAAGAAAAAGGTGAGGTGTCACAACTTACTTGATGAAATTATTTTGTTAACTGTATTGAGACCACAGGAGGAAAAGGGTTTCAACTGATATCTAGTGTTAGCTATTATTCCAATAAAACTTCTATTATAGATATTTATATTTTTTGTAGTATGTTCAATTATTTTTATTGAAAAAAAGGAACTTAATTGTTGGTTTGACTTTTGATTGTATTTTGTTTTATTTAGTTATTCTCATTACAAATGGAGGCAACAATGCAGCAGTGGTCGCTATGTGTTAGAGATGGGTTAGGTCTGGTGGGGGGGTGATCAGAGCTTTCACTATGGTTAATTTTAGATTCAGGATACTGTAATTCAGAGTATTTTTACTGAAACTTCCAATCTTCATTGTTGCTTTCACAGAATGTTGTAAATAGCATTACTGTGAATTCAGATGTAAATTGAAAATATACTCACAGCTTTATTTTTTCACGTGTTTATTTATCTGACATTACTGATTGTGGTCTTATGTATATGTTAAATACAGTTTCGTGGAAACTGGATTTTATTCGGCTATCCAAAACAAGAAAACTATTTTTACCTTTATTTTAGCAACTAGATTCAGTAAACACTTAAGTTGTCTAACAATTTATTTTTAATTAATGAAATATGGATCCAACAAGTAACAACAGCACAGGTAGCTCTAACAGTAAGGAAGCTGCAATTATTGTTAAAAAGTCTGTCAAAATAAGTCACACTTAAAATTAGGACTTATCAGTAAATGGGAAAAAACAGAATAAAAATACACCACTGGAAATTATTCAAGCCCAAGCTTACCACCTACATCTTAGATAGGCAGCAAACTCTTTTGAAATAATGCACATTCTGTCAAAATTATCAAAATTAAATTTCCAGAATTCTATAAATTTCCCAAACTCTACATAAAATGTATTCTGTGATATTATGTTTAAATGGAGAGATATCTAACCACATCTTAATCTTTACTGGAGCATGTCAAGGCTATTGTGTTTCTCCCTCATCACTTTAACATTTATATAGAGACCTTATTTCATTCTATTTAAAACACTCCAAGATACACTATATACTAATACATTCAGTCAAGCATTAATAACTGTTTCTACAGAGGATGCCATTATTTATCTAATTTAAAATATTTTCTTAAATTTTTATTAAATAATACTAAAAATAACCAACAATGTGTTGCAACCTTATCTTCTGCTTCTTTGGCATTCTTCTGTCATGAACCAACCCTGACAACTTATGCTGGTTATAGCCATCCCTTTGATTATAGCTTTGCCCTCCTGATTCAGGCTTTCCTTTTTTCTGTACATGCTTGAAGCTGTTAACCTGTCCCACTATTTTCCCTTCCATCTCACCTTTCACCTTCTTCTAGTTCCCCATTTGTGATCATGACCATTGTCCTGCCTGTACTCACTTTCATCCCATGTGAATTTAGCTTTGCATTCCAGTCCCCTTTCCTTTGCTGAAGTTAGTGTTTAGAGTCTGCTTGTAGTGCCACATTACCTGCATACAGCAGCTTTGTTGAACTGCCCCTTCTAACCTGTTTGTTAATGTACCACAAAAAGCCAAGAAATACCTGGAACTGGAACAGAAATCCAAGCAAAGAACAAACAACTGACCAGGAAACCAAAGACCACAGCAAATGAATCCAACAATGGTAGAAATCACTCCAGTTCACAGTTGTTGTACAAAAAAATGATCCATTGTTAGTAAAACCACTGCAATTCAGGGTTAAGTGCTTTCTTCGAAACGTAGAATTCTTCAGAACCATGAAAACTCCTCTAAACACTGAATTTAAAAGTTCAGAGGAGTACAACCAAACCCCCAGGAACTGTCAATAAACAGGCAGGCTGAACAAAGCCTGGGAAAGTTCTTAAAGGTGTACAGACACTAAAAACACTTCCACATTAAACCAAGTAAATATGGCTAAAAACAAATCTGGAATGTCAAAATACTACAGAAAAACCATAACAGTTGTAAAATTCTGTTCAGACTATGTTGGCTTTTCTTTTAAGTTTACTAGCAATGGAAATATAGTCATTCCATCCAGGTGGATTGGCTGTGCCTAAAGCCAGTTGCCAATACATCTCACTATATAGAAGTCTGTTTTCTCAGTCACCAACAAAGGTACCTGCTTCCATCTGTTCAAGCCCCAAAATAGTGAACTTCTTAAAATTAGAGAATGCACAAACATGCCTAGTCAAAGCACTCTTCATGTCCCTTTTGGATATACTATAATAGTGTTGGCATATCCTTTCGTTGACTGCATTTTTAGTCTTACCAATAAAGAAGGCAGGGCATGACATACATTTCACCAAATAGACTGTTGTCTCTGATCGGCAAGTGAACATACCACAGATATGTTCATACCACTATTTTTTTTCTATTAATGTCACCTTCATAGCTAGTTTCAATATAAGTACACTGATGGCAACAGCCACGTTTTGTCTTAGTCCAAGAGTCACTTTGTCTGGAGACAATTGGTTTCTCCAATAATCATTTTATGTTAGGCTTGTTCTTAAAGGTGAATGAAGGGAAATCAGGAAGATTTTGTTTGAGTCCCTCATCACAATGTAAGATGGCCCAATTTCTCCACACGACTTTTGGCTATTTTTGGAGTTCAATGAGTAATCTAAAACCATATTAGTGTGGCCAAAAGTATGCTTACTTTTGTTCATCTTGTCTTTTGACTTAATATTATCAAGGCTATACCTAATGATACCGTATTTCCCCACAAATAAGACCGGGTCTTATACTCTTTCCCCCACCAAAATACGCATTAGGGCTTATTATCAGGGGATGCCTTATTTACCCCCACCGTACAGCAATCTACATTTATTCATTCATTCATGTGCAAAAATCGACATTTATTCATGAACACAAATCGACATTTATTCATGTACAAAAATCGACATTTATTCATGTACACAAATTGACGTTTATTTGGTACTTTTCTGTTATTGGACAACAATTCTATGTAATGCATTAACAGTTGTGTGAGAATTCTACATAAACAGTGCAACAAACATTTCAACTTCAGAATATCTACACCTTGGTTTTAAATGAGTGCATACATGCATATGTTTAATTGATAGTCAGTGTTTTGCGACATTAATACTCATTGTATTGATGCCAGGATGTTACCTAAACAGATATTTAAAAAAATGCATGAAATGAAGTCTAAAACCAAGTCTATCACAAAATATAAGTATACAGCTTCCTTTTGTTGTAGGTTACAGTAAAACTCCAGCCACAAATACCACCAAAAGAAAAAAGCAAACCAGAACAAAAATACAAAAGACATGCTCTACATTGGGGAATTCACCCCCACTCTCCACCAAATGGGAGTTTTGCAAATCCATAACCACAGTGAATCTTACATTCTCTAAACTGTTACAGGTTCAGAAGTTCATAGGTGTTTACTAGGCTAGCAACCACAAGGGCCTTTGTAAGCCGAGCCATCCATCCCAAATCTCTGACAAGTTCTGATACCCTTGATAAGTGTAAGCATGGGGCTGGGAGATGAACCATTTACAGGTTACCTGTTTGCATCAGAGACATAGGTGCCAAAACAGGGATGAATTTCTGGTTTCCCATCCAATTGTCCAGGTTGCACTTGAATTGGGTTAGGGAGGAACTCTGCTTCACATGGATGCAGAGCCTGTTCCAGACATGGGGTAGTCTCGGGGGATACATAATTATCTCTCCAGCAGGTCCTATTTATATCACAGGAAAGGTTAAGTCTTTAGAACGGGTAATTTTGCTGCTGCTTGTTTTGTGGATATTCAGAAAGTCCATCAGAGTGGGGTCTGACAATGCCTTGTATGCCAGGCATAGATCTCACCTCAAAAGCCTGTAGGAGACAGAATACAAGGACAGGGCCTTGAGGCAGTCTGCATAGGACATATTACTTATGCCCTGTATTCTTTTAGTGAGGAACCTCTGTGGACATTCCAGTTGTTGGATATACCTGGTTAGGTACATACCAAAGAGAGCATTGTACTCAATGATAGGTCTGATGAATACTGAATACAGTGGAATGATAACTTCTTTGGATTTAGATGCCATACCTTTGTTTATAAGTTGGGGAACATAGAATGATTTCCTCACCACTGTAGACACATGGTGATCAAAGGCTAGATTACTATCTATGTGTGTCCCTAAGTCCCTGACTAATGGGTCAACTCTAAGGAGTGTGTTGTCAATATCATAGTTTCCAGGGATGAATGACTTCCCAAAGGATACTATTATGAATTTCTTGGCACTTAGTTTTAGTCCATGATTCTGGCACTATTTGTTTGTCTGTGTCTGCCCCTCTTGGAAAACATTTGTGTCAGTGTGAGATTCAGTGACAGTTCCTAATTTGCAATCATCTGCAAATTTAGTCAGCCAGAGACCACTGACATTGGCCTTGACTTCTGAGAAGTAAATTCCAAAAAGGAGCGGTCCAAGGACGGATCCCTGAGGGACTCCACTTGTGACTGGCTTCTTTGTAGAGGTGGACTCCCCAATTCTAACTTCCTGGGTCCTGTCTGTGAGCCATTTGGCTATCCACTGTGTGACATACGGGTTTGTACCTAACCTCTTGAGTTTGTCAACAATGCCCAAGTGGGGTATTGTGTCAAATGCCTTGTCCAGGTCAAGGTAGGCAGTGTGAACGATTTTGCCCTCATCCATTGCTTTGGTGACTTTTTCAAAGAAGTCTACCATGATCTGCCCTTTATGAAATCAAATTGGGTTGGGTCCAGTGTCTAGAGGTTTATTATATCTCTATTAATCATTTCCATGATAATTCTTTCCATGGCTATACATATAAGACCAGTGAGACTTATGGTTCTGTAGTTTCCAGGGTTTGTAGATAGCCCACCTTTGTGCAGAGGGATGACTGTTGCCTTTCTCCTTTCATGAGGCACAAAGCCTGTTTGGAGGCTTCAGTTAAATAGTAATTCCAGATGCCCTGATAGTCATGTTTCATGCTATTTAGAAGGAATCCTGGGATATTGTCTGGGCCCATTGATGCAGTGTTCTTGGTCTTAGAGAGAGCATTAAGGACCTGTTCCTTTTTGATAGTAGGGGGAGTTATATTTGATGATATTTCCTGAGGGAAGGTTGAGGGGGAGAGAGGAGTAAAGTTGGAGCTGAATTTATCAGCCAGGAGGTTTGCTATATCTTCTGGCTCAGTATAGGTGGCTCCATTTACAATGAGCTCTGCACACAATTGTGTATTGCCTTTGAGGTTGCAGACATAGCTAAAGAATGCTTTGTCGTAGTCCTTGGCCTGGGAAGCCAAACTTACCTCAAATTTGGCTTTGGTAGCCTTTGTCTACCAAATTGACTTTATTGTTTGTTTAGTTTAATGAGAGTGCTTTTATCCTGCTGGGTGCTGCACTTCCTAATTTTTGCCATGATTTTCTTCCTCCTGTTATACATGCGATTGATTTTGTGATTCCGCCAGGGTGGCTTGTTTTTTGATCTGGTTCTGTACTTCTTCGTGGTGGGTACAGCTGCCCCTATACAGCTATTAATATGCTTGTACAGGGTTTCTGTGAACAGTTCTACATAGGCAGAAGTGTTCTCAGGGTTTATAGGGGCTTAGAATTTTGCCAGGTTCTCACTTAATAGCAGGAGGTTTGCCTTAGAATACTCCCTGAATATTCCCAGTTTAGCTGGGGGGGCCAGGTTTTATTTTTACTTCAAAGAAGACCATTTTGTGGTCTGACCTTACCAGGGAAGGCATTACAGTTATAGTCAACAAAACAAAGATTTACCATAACAGTAATCATTTAACTACATTTGATTATTCCTGACATGTATGTTTCTGTGTAATAAATAAATATTCATCAAATGGCAGAAAGCAATATATATATATATATATATATATATATATATATATATATATATATATGGATTCCTATTTTAAAAACGAAAGTTCACTGCTTCGAACTTGTAATAAGAAGCCTCACTTCTGTGAAAGTTCACTTTAACAAAAGTGAACTTTTGCATAAGTGCACTTCACCGAAAGCACCACAGCACAGTGGAGGACATAAAAAACAAGCTATGTCCTCCACTATGGTGCAATAGTCACGGACCTTAGGGTTAAGGCACGGGTTAGGGTAAGGGGATAGTTAGTAAAGCTATCCCCTTACCCTAACCCGTGCCCTAACCCTAAGGTTAGTGACTATCACACCATAGTGGAGGACATTGCTATGTCCTTCACTGTGCTGCAGTCATCACGAACCTTAGGGTTAGGGCACGGGTCATAGTAAGGAGATAGCCCATAGGGCTATCTCCTTACTATGACCTGTGCCCTAACCCTAAGGTCCGTGAGTACTGCACAGAAGTTCAGTACAACACCCATTCATTGTACTGAACTTCGCGTAAGTGCACTTTCGATTAAGTGCACTTTCGCTGTAGTGAGCATTCCATGCACTATTTCAAATTAGTTAAAATTCGATCTAGTGTATAGTCCCTATATATATATATATATATGTATATATATATATATATATATATATATATATATTATATATATATAGATAGATAGACCCCCAAAACAAATTTCCAGCACTTGCATAACTTCATCCACCTCTCAAAATAGAAATCCAAAAGAAGAGACCCAAGACAAACACTAGAATCAGTGTTATTGTTTAATCCAAGTGTAAATACACAGAGCAACCATTCAGGTAATCCTCACAGCGGCCATACTGCTGACAAACACAGACCGGTGACCGGTTTCACCCCCTGACTTCATATATATTTACTATCAAAATCATAATGAATGGCTTATTTTCGTGTGTTTGGATTACCGAAAAATAACATTGGAAATTGTCATGCTGGCTGTTTAAAATGATTCGTTCAGAACGCAAAAATCAACATTCGGCATATTCTGTGCCATTCAACATCTGCAAAACAGCTCTTGAGAAATCATACATTTTGTTACTATTTTGCAGAGGGTAAGCCCCTTGCACTCCCCATGTGGGGGGCGTTGACCCCTCCAAATTAGATATTCCAACTCCGAGATCTCACTATAGTAAGGAAACAGTAATGTTCCTGATCCACACTGAAGTGTGATCCACTTGTAAACAGCAGCACTCAAAACTACAAATGCAAGCTACACCCTGACGTTCCAGAGGTGATGTAATTTCAATTCGGGATTTTCACTTTTTGCACCTTTACCCTTGACCATCTGAACGACGGTTCATGTGTGTGTGTGTGTGTGTGTGTGTGTGTGTGTGTGTGTACATATATATATATATATATAGATATATAGATATTTATATATATATATATATATATATATATATATATATATATATATATATATATATATATATATATATACATGAATATAGTGGCATAGAATGAATAAGTTAATTTTGAATATAGCACTGTGTCTTTTGTGCTTGCTATGGTGATTTTGGTATATGAAAGGATGATTAATTTTAAACAGTACAAAAGCACTTTACCTGTTATTATTCAAAACTTTTAATGGTTCACATATTTTTTTATGTAGTTTCCATAGATTTTACAATAAAGTATGAAGTGCATAAATAGTTATTCAGCAATGGTTCACCATTTTACGTACGCTTCTAAGCAATTATTCATTGTCTGAATGATAAGAAATGTATCATGTGACACAAGGTATTTTATAAATGGCAACAGTAGTTTCAGTCACTTTTTTATGAAAATGTCTTTTGTTTTGGGTGAATGAGATGAAAGCATTTAAAGTTTTGAATAACAGCATACTTCTTCTGCACATCGTAGTACTGAGATCTTTTTCTTTTATTTGGTGTTTTTTCACACTCATAGTGTAGTTGGTCATTTTGTGTTTAATTATTTAGTCATGTAATTAATTTGGAGTATCTGCTAGAAGGAACTTAAAACTGAAGATCATAGCCTACTACATCAGAGATTACTTCCTTTCAGTGCACAGGAAGTATTTTTGTGGAATAGATGATTCCATTTGAGGGTTGTGCTATTATTTGTGTGTTTTTGAGGTGAGGATCCATTTGAGGGTTGTGCTATTATTTGTGTGTTTATTTATGTGGGTGGGAGAGGTTATGAGTTGTGAGAATCCAAAAAGATTAATTTTGGTATTGGGTGAGTATGAATTAAGGGAGTTCCAACCAATAATGACATCTCCAAGAATGATAGTCTCATAGGTGATGTTTTGAGATGCCCAGGAGAAAAAGTGTTCAAGAGTGGGGATGTTGTTGCCAGGTGGGATATAAATTGCTACTATAGCAAGGATTTTGTGATTATTTAACTTCCAGTTAACTATGAGTATTTCTGCTGGGTGGAAATTGGGAAGAGATGTAGGCAGAGGACAGAGAGAGAGAGTTTATCAGAGTAGGCAATGGCAATATCCCCACCTCGTTTTGAGTGCCAGTCAAGGTGGAGGATGTTGTAACCAAGGGGAAGAACTTTGTAGTCTGAAATATGGGGTTGTAATCATGTTTCAGAGAGGTTGCAGATGTCAGGGCAGTAGAAAGAAATGAGGGCATGGAAGAAGTGACTTTGTTGACTATGCTTTGAACATTGAGGGAGAGCAGTTTTAAGGTTTTCAGAGGTGAGGTTGGAGGGTTACAAAAGGAGAATATTGAAGGGGCAGGGGGTGTCTGGTGTTAGGGACTGTAATGGTGGGGCTGGGGGGAGTGTGGGTGTCTGTGGGTTGGTTTGAGGAAGGGATGGCCAGGGTGGGGTGTATATCACCACCTATAAGGAGGTTTAAAGAGGAGAGATAGTATGATGTGCTAAGGAGGCTACAGAAGCTTAGTTTGGGCTTAGGTTTAGTGTTGGGACTGAGAAGAAAAAGTATTTTAAATTTATGTAATAGAGTTTGAGACAGAGTAAATAGTGAGGGTGATATAGTAAAGTTAAAAGAGGTTCATGCATTGTAGAGATTGAGGAGGATAGTTGGAGAAGACTGGGGGTGGTGGTAGTTAGAGTGACAGGTGGAGTAGGAAAGAGTGTGCAGAAGGAGGGAGTTAAGTAGGATGAGTAACATATTGCAGGTTGAGTGCAAGGGGCTTGGTTAATTAGGAATGAATTAGGGGAAATAGGGTGGGAAAATAGGTGTAATTTGATAGGAAGGCTAGGATTGGCTGGAAGGAGGGAGAATGGGGTTGGGGGGTATGGCTAACTAAACACAGTGTATAAGTTTGAGGAAGGGGTGTGGGTGAGAATGGGGGTAGGGTAGGGGAGTGGAGCGATCCCAGGCATAGTGAGGGTGAACAGACTGGGTTGAACAACAGAGTGGTGAGAAGCACCTCATCAGAAAAACAGCATAGTGAGGGTGAATGGACTGGGTTTAACCACAGAGTGGTGAGAAGCAGCTCATCAGAAAAACAATTACTGGAAGAAATTGGAGCAAAGGTCTGTATGGAAGGTTGTACTTTATTAGAAAGTATATGAAACTTTATGCAGTACTGTAAAATCTACAAAAGAAAGGGTATTAAGCAAGTTCAGAAAAGTAAAAGAAGGGGAACATTATTTTCATAATAAGTCAAGTAGTGAAAAATATGTATGAAAGGGGCATGAGCTGTCAGAGAAACAAGGGAAACTACATGGATTGTGAGAAGGACCCTCTACAGAAACTACAGCGATAGTGTGCAAGACTGGGAGGTAGGCCAAATTTGTGAAAATAAAACTTTTGATACAGTGTAGACTTACATTATCTGTCCTGTGGAAGAGAACACAGGTATTGCCTTTCAGCTGTAGAAAAACAGCAGCAGAGGGGAACGTTGTTGATAAACATCCTTGTAAGCGGAAGCCTCATACTAAGCTGGATGGGGCTGTAAAAACTGACTGTCCTGTAGAGGAGAACGCAGATATAGACTTTTGACTGTAGAAAAACAGCAGCAGAGGGGTGCTTGCTGATAAAAGTCCTTGCGGGTGGGAGTCTCACACTAAGCTGGATGAGGCTATAAAACTATGCTGCGAACACACTCCATGGGGGTAAGGCTATGATAGTTAGGGTCCCAAGTGTTTGAAAAACATTAACACAAAAAGTTTTGTAAAATGTGGTATAGGTTCAAATTGAGATGAAAAGAAACAACTGTATAAAGGACTGACCTGCCAAACATTAGTGGGTGTATATAACACAAAAGCTGAAAATAGACAATTAAAAAATCTATATAATAGATGGGAATAATAACTTCTTATCATAATGGCTACACGAAACATATTATTTTAGAGTTTGAATGGCCTCACAGGTTTAGACAAAAAGGTAACAGTATTAAATTATATTAAGAAATGCAGAGTGCAAATAGCAATGCTACAGGACATATATTTGGAAAGACATGAGTGTGTGAATTTGATAAAGAAAGGTTTTCAGGTTGAATATTCCACAGAATATCAGTGGTAAAGGAAGTGAGAAGTACTTATACTAATTGCTAGAGAAGCTCCAATAGTGATAGAAGAGGGAAAAGAAAAGATAGTAATGATAGATTTGTAGCAGTAAGGGCTACAGGCAAGGGAGGAGGAATAATCTGGAATGTATGTAATTTCCACCTAAAACTGCTATTATGAAGCTTAAGAAATTTTGAGGAGAAATAATCAGTTTTCAGCAGAGAATATTATTTTTAGGCAGGGACTGGAATTTGATTTGCAACACTGAGGATGTATCTGGGGCACCTAGAAGGGAAAATATAACAAAAAAATTAAGCTATGGTAGATAGCGGATGAGATTTATGAAGATACTTGGTATGGTAGATGTGAGTTCAGTAGTAGGAATTCTGCGAGAATTTACATATTATTATCCAACGTACAATACCTGGGCTAGACTAGACAGAAATTATATTTCACTGGAACATGTGCATTTAATTGAAAGCATCAGCATGCATCCAATTATTATTTTAGATCATGAGCCAATAAAAGCTAAAATAAAAAGCAGGATAATGAAGTACAAATAAGACACTAATACTTCCCCACCTGTATGTTAAAAAGAGGAATTTAAGGAATGGGTTATAGAAATTATTTGAGAGTTGTTAGGGAAGATAGAAATTATTTCAGAAGTTATAGATAGTGGGATAAAATGAAAGTGAAGTTTAAAAATAGGGTAGAAACAAAAGAAAATGAGATATAGTTAAGAAGTAACAAGAAATATTTAGAGGGGCTGACAAAAGTCAAAGTATTGCAGAATAAGGGAGTCTCACAGAAGAAGAAGAGGTGCAAATATTTATTTATTTATTTTCATTTATTAACATTTGTTGACCGGGAAAGTCTACTGGGTCATAGACCCATTTTCAGCGGAGGCCCGGGGAGGAAAGCTCCACAAGCATAACAAAAGAAAGACAATATTTAAAATACAATTGAAAGTATTACAGATATAACAGGGAGAAAAACATATTACAATTTACATTTCTTAGGATTTACATTAAATTAAACTAGAAAAATCCTTACAATAGGTTGTAATGTTACATCAATAGACAAGGCATGGACTAAGAAACATTACTTTCTTTGGTAAGATTATAGCATCCTGTATAGTAGGAATACACTAGTAAATGTGAAGACTGGGTTTTACAAAGTTTTGTCATCTTAGTATTTGTTGAAAATGTGCTGTTTAAGGTGGTTTGCTCCTGAGGCAGGTACAATATGGATTGTTTAGATAATGTGTTTTTATAGCTACTTTAAAAGTTTTTGGGTGGTCAGTTTGGGTTATATCTGATGGAAGGTTATTCCATAGTCTAGCTATGGTATGGGAAAACAGACATTGTCCTGCTCTTTTGTTGGGTTTAGTTACAGTAAGCATGTGTTTACAGGAAGATCTTAGTGTTCTTGTGGGGGTGTATGTTTGTAGGATTGAGTTGAGGGCAGGGCAGTCATTTGGTTTAGAAATTAGTTTGCGGGTTAAGGTTAGTTGGGTTTATTGTAGATGGTGGGAAAACTCTAGCAATTTTAGCTGGGTGATGGCATGGCAGTGATGAGAATGGTGTGGTATTTCCGAGGTGAATTTGGCTATTTTGTTGTAATAGGATTGCAATTTATTACTAAGGGTTGTGTGCAGATTAGTAAATATGGCACTACCATATAGAAGGGAGGGGATGAGTAGGGTACTGGCTAGTTTTATTTTGGTATTCTTATCCAACTAGAGCTTGTGGCAATATAGTTTACCTAGTTTGAAATGGGTTTTCTTTATTGCAATTAGGATGTGTGGTTTGTGTGTGAGTTTATCTATCGTTATACCTAGTAGTTTAGCTGTTTTCACTAGTTCTATTTCTGTGCTGTCTTTAGCAAGGATTTTGAAGTCAATGTCAGGTGATTTTGTAGAGAAAAGCAGAAGTTTCATTTTTGGGGGTTTATCATAAGTTGTGCATTAGTAAGCCATAATTTGGTAGAAGTAAAGGCCTGTTGTGTAACTGTGAGGAGGTCTGAGAAATTTCTGGAGGTGGATATCAGTGCTGAATCATTAACGTATTGGATGAGATTCTGGATTTGGTGGGCTTTATGCAGGTCATTGATGAAAATATTGAACAGTAGTGGGCCTGAAATGGATCCTTGTAGTACTCCTATATTGTTAGGTTGGTAATACGATTGTGCATTTAACCACCTTACTGATTGTTCCCTGTTCTGTAGGTAAGAGGTAAACCAGTGGAGGGATTTTGAGGAGCAACCTAGTCTTGATAGTTGGTTTACTAGCTTAGTATGTGACACTGTGTCGAAAGCCTTAGATAGGTCTAGTAAGATTATAGATCACTATATTATAGAATGCTAAAGAGAAAATAATGGAGTATCTGGATAATATGCATGTGTTTAGAAAGACTGCTGTTAAGCAGCTGTTTTTTGATAATATCTCCAGAGCACAAAAGCTTTTAACACAATGACTTGGTCAACAGAAAGTAGACAGGGTTGTTGCCAAACTTTGGGAGCCTATAACAAGAAAAATAGCTAGAGATATAGAGGTATTTGAGACATTTCAGACATTTTATGAAAATGTGTATACAGCTGAGGAATGTAGAAATCAGGAAAATACACAAATAGATTTGTTTATGGAATTCTTAGGTATGCCAAGGAAAGAGGTAGATGAGGTTCGACAATTAACAGTTAAGGTAGGAGGAAATGAAATAACAACAGTGAACATATAATCAATCTACAGGAAAGTCTCCTGGAACAGAGGGTATTCCTGTGGAAGTTTGGAAGCTAGGACTGAAGAAAGTGATTAAGTTATGGAAGGTTTTGTTCAACAGCATTTCAAAAGGAGGGGAAGCATCAACATCCTAGAAGAAAGCTGTGGTGGCTTTAATATTCATATTATATTATATTACCCAGCTTAATATAGGTCCATTTCAATTTTAAATAATGATTACAAAGTGTTCATGTCTATAATAGCTAAAATAATGGCAAAGGTGTTGCCAAAGTGGTAGATATGGATCAGTGTGTTTTCTGTGGAGAGGAGGCAAACATTTGACATTAATACAACAATGGTGATCTAGAGGGAAGCAGAATATAATAAAATACCACTGTTTGTGGGTCATGATGCAAAAAAGCATTGAACAGAGTAGGATGAGATTTTATGAATAGGGAAATGGAACCATGTTCACAGCATGTGATCATTTTTATATAAGCAAGACGAACATGAAATTTAAAGAAAGAATTGGAGCCCATTTATCTGAAATTCGTAAATGCTTAGAGACCAATGCACTCTTTATAAACATATATCCATCAAAGGCGAACATCATAAATTTATATTATAATCTTACAGAAAATTACCATTAATGCATGAGGGGGGTGACATTTTGAATGCTACAGAAATTGCAGAATATAAGTGGATTAGTTACTTCAGGGCAGATGCATGACTAGGTTTGAATTTGGTTAACAGTATTAAATCTGTTTTAAAGGCTAAGCAAAATATTTTGTAAGGTCTCTAATTATATACACATTGATGTTATATAGTATAATATATGTATATTATGTCTTTAGTTCAAGTTTTAATTCTTGTAGTTGTGTAAGAATTTTTAAGCATTATTAATTGTAGTCACATGATTTCTGTTTTTAATTTTATTGGCTGGCTTGATATTTAAATAATGGTGTAAAATGCTATATGCGTTGAAAAAGAGCTTGTGCCTCAAAAGCTTTGCTTCTATTAATTTTTATTAAATTATGAATGTTAAGCAGTGGTCTTTATTTCTACTAGGGTAATGGAACCATTTGCTTTCCCTGATGCAATTGTTTGTGTCTTTCGGCTTTTCTCGGTTAGGGGTCGCCACAGTGGAACTCCGGTCCGCTAATAATTGGCAGTAGATTTTTTACATGCCGAGTTGCCGGCTCTGACGCACAACCTTCAACAAAGGTATGCCCATTCACGCATGTCTCCACACAGAAGATGCACTAGCTGAGAATCGAACAAGACAATGTCTTATTGTGAGGCGACAACGCTACCGCAGCACCACCACTGCATACTCCCTGATGCAATAATAATGTTAATTAGGAGGATTTGTAAGGGATCAGGGGCAAAAATAAAAGTGAGAGAGTTCCTTTCTGATAAGTTGTGCCTGAACAGAAGAATCAGGCAAGGGTGTCCTCTTTCCCCTGTCTTATTTGCATTATATTTAGAGTCAATTAGGGACTCATAATAGTAATCAAGAAAAGTTAGCCTTATTTGCAGATGATGTTATTTTGGGGTCTACTTCATAACATTGAAATTTCATAACGTTGAATTTCATAACATTGAGACCAAAACATCTAAATCCCAAAACACTGAAAACCAAAACATTGAAAACTCAGAACATTAAAAGTGTGCTTCATAACACTGAAAACTACAATGCATATATAAATAACATCCTCTCCACCTACAGCACCTAACTAACAAACACACTTTCTACTACATTTCAACAGGGGGGCAAGCCCGCCTGCACCCCCCCATAAATTAAATATACCAACTCCAAGATCACACTACAGTCAAAAAGTTAACGTCCTCACCTCACTGTATCACAATCACCATATACTGAGGTTAGGAAATTAACTTTTTTCCACTGTAGTGTGATATTGGAGTTGATATATTTAATTTACGGGGGTGTGGGTGACAGAGCCCCCCCCCACATGGTGGGTGCAGGGGGGCTTGCCCTCCTGCAGAAACGTAGTAGAAAGTGTGTTTGTTAGCTAAATGTTATTGTAAGTGGAGGGGATCTTATTTACTTGTGCAATGTAGTTTTCAATGTTATGAAGCACACTTTCAATCTTCTGAGTTTTCAATATTTTGGGTTTTCAGTGTTTTGAATTTTCAATGTTATGGTCTCAATATTATGAAGTTCAACATTATGAAATTTCAGTGTTATGAAGTAGACCTATTATTCTGTACCTGATAAAATCAGAAAAGGCTATCTCCAGTGATGTGGAACATTCTGAGACAGTTTCAAGTCTTTTTGGGATAGGCTATATCTGTAAATTCTGCACCCCCTTCCCACATGAATTGGTTCAACAATACCCATATTTTAGAATACAATTAAGTATTTAGGAGTATATGCTAAAAAGAAATCTGTTATAACAGCTAAGGATATGTGGGAAGAGACTAAACAAACAATAATACAAAATATGAAAAACTGGAAGCTCTTGTTTATGGATATGGATAGCAAGATACAAGCAGTGAAAATATGCTTAGTCCCTTTAGTTTTATATACAGATCAGGCACATTTATATCAACCAGAGGAGAAGTTGTGGACAGTAACTAATAAAGAGATGAAGGATTTTTTTCTGAGATGAGAAGAGGGCAATGGTCAACTGGGATAAGTTGATCCTTCCAATAGACCAAGGTAGTCTAGGATTACTTAATTTGAATGGATATATTAAAGCTATAATCCAAAGAGGGAAGCGATAATAGTGAAGTGGGAGAAATTCAAGAAATAAGAAGAGAGTAGAATTTTGGGTGTAGATCCATAAGGAGAATAACTGCAGCCATGCAGAATATTATATTCATAAAACAGCAGAAAGGAGATTCTGCAGAGAGGTATGACTGCAGATAAGGGTGCAAAAAACAGGCAAGAGGAAGATGGAATTTACTGGAGAAAACTGTCAAAGGAACCAAGGTATTGGGAGCAAATAACTAAACAGAGAAAGGTAATAGAATGGCAAGAGGCCAAGAGGACATTTGGACTGCGGGTTAGAGACTGCTTTCCTTATCAGAGATTGATGTCAGAGTATAGGCAAAAGGGGGAAAGGATATGGGAATCCTAAGTGAAAGACCTGCTCTCATAGAGTTTTTAGTTGAATCTAGAACAGAAGCTAATGTTAAAAAAGGGATAATTAGTAGGGTATCAGAAGAGGGTAGAAAAGATTGTCAATAGAAACTGGATAGCCAATTCAGAAGAAACAACTGGAAGACATATGTATGGCTCCCAAATATGCAACAAAGTCTGGAAGATGTAGGGTTTTTGTTTGAAAGTGTTTGCATAAGTATTTTTATACCCCAAACAGACTCCAAAGATTTTTTCCTCATGTAGATGACAAATGTTGGAGTTGTGATAGGGAAGAAAGAGGTAAATGGGAACATATGTTTTGGGAATGTAATCAGTTGGCCAACTTTAAAAATTCCCTACCAAGTACTCTGTCAGAAACATTGAATGAATAAATGGGTGTACCTAAGGAAATTATTTTTTGAGCTGGGACACAGGATCTGAATTATCTACACATGTTAAGGCCTTGTTAAGTTTAATTCTGGTGGCTGTCAAAAAACAATTACCAGAAAATGGAAACCAAAGTCTAAACCAACTGTATTTGGGGTATTGAATATTGTAACAGATGTAAAAGAACTGGAAGTATGATCTATACAACATAGTATGAGCAAATTGCATGGAAAAATGGAAATTGTGGGAAGAATACATGCAAAATATTTTGGAGGAGGAGTGAGGTTTAAGGGAAGGCAGGAATTGATCAATTTATATAATGCTGGATTGATGATAATTGTATAAAAGTATATATATGTTTGTAGCTGTGAACATTAACATAGTTTGTTTTCTTACATATAAATGTATGTTTGCCTGTGTCTTAAGTGATCATTCAATAAATATTTTTTTTTTCATTTGGAGTGCATGGGGTTTGATTTTGTGTTTGTGTAGAAGTGGTATAGTGCTGTGTTTGGGGATCATGCCCTTTCCATTGTATTTTGCAGTCTCAAAGTTGATATATTTAGTTAGCAGGGGGTATGGAGGTGCAGGGAGCTTTGTTTCTTGTTAATATAATTAGAGATTTCATGTGGCTGGATGGAAATATTGCTGCTAATATTATTTTGCTGACTGTTTTAGCTCGAATTTTTTTCATGTCGACTTTTTAGGTTTAGATCTTTTTCAGGGATCTTATTTATATGCATCCTTGTCATATAAATGATTACTTATATGAGGGGACATAATAATATTGAAACAAAAAGCTCAAACTCCCCAAAAAATCAAAACAAAAAAAAGACAAAAAAAATGTTTTGTGGGCAAGCAAGGCCACCCACACCCCCCTACACACCCACTGCTAATTATATGCACCAACTCGGAGATCACATCAAAGTGGGAGAAGGAACAATACTCTAAATGCTGTCTATGCTACAGTCTCACACCATACAAGCTCAGTTGGCTTCAATATTATGAGTGTTTAAGGTTTTTGGTTTAATAGGTTCATAGACAGTTACTAGGCTCTAGAGCTGTTACAAGCCTAGCCATATTTATCCTGAGTTGTTCCAGTTGGTGGTTATATGAGTAAAGTTCACAGAGGTTAGGGTCTATGGTAGTTAATAGTGACTTCTTCTGTACAGGAGGGACATGGGAGCTACCCCAGAAGTGAATTTGCAATCACTCATCCACTGATCTAGGTTGCATTTGAAGAGGGTCATGTGAATTGGAAGCTTGTTCCAGAGAAGTGACAGTCTCTGAGAGATGCATCTATCTGTCCAGCATGACCTGTTCAAGTGAGAGGCTAGGTTAAGATCCCTGGAGTAAATTACCATCATGCAGTTTGATTTACAAATGTGTAGCATTTCCATCAGGGCTGAGTCAGAGGCTGCTCTGTAAGCCACACACAGGTCACTTCTTAGCAACCTACAGGAGACAGAATACAGTGACAGAGCTTTCAGTATTTCAATGTAAGACTTTTTTGTGTAACTTGTAATTTCTTGGTGAGAATACTCTATGGTCTCTCCAATTGTTTCAAGTGTCTGGTGAGGCACATGCGAAAGGGAGCATTGTACTCGATTACTGGACTAATGAGGACCGAGTGTAATGGAATTATAACATCTTTAGATCTAGATGAGATGCCTTTACTTATAAGTTGTGCCACATAGAAGGATTCCCTTACTACTGTGGATATGTGGTAGTCAAAGTTCAGGTTGCTATCAGCCTCAGTACATAGATCACATACCACTGGGTCTACACTAAAGGGGGGTGCTGTCTATAATGTAATTAGCAGGGATGTCTGATTTCCCAAAGGTAATAATAATGCATTTTTTCACATTTAGCTTTAAGTCATTTGTCTACGTTAAACCTGTCTGCAGTATATCAACATAATTTGGGGACTTAATGATTGCTCCCAATTTGCAATTGTTAGAGACCTTGGTCAGCCACAGGATGTCCAAGTTTTCCAGGACTTCTGACATATAAAGTCCGAACCATAAGGGGCCAAACACTATGTGTTCTGTCAGTGATCCCAGTTGACTACCCTTCTGGTAATGTAGGGATTAATTCCCAACTGGAAGAATTTCTCTATAATACCTGAGTGGGGGATTACTGCGGTGGTGGTGCTGCGGTAGCGTTGTCACCTCACAGTTAGACGTTGCCCATTCTATTCTCAGTTAGAGCGTCTTCTGTGTAGCGATATGTGTGAATGGGCGTTCCTTCGTTGAAGGTTGTGCGTTAGGCCCGGCAAGCCAGTACGTAAATAATTTACTGCCAATCATTAGCAGACCGGAGTTCCACTGTGGCGACCCCTAACCGGGAAAAGCCGAAAGACACAAACAAACCTGAGTGGGGGATTGTGTCAAATGCCTTGGCTAGGTCAAGATAGTTGGTATGCACTGTCTTTCCCTTGTCCAGGGCCTTGGTGACTTTCTTGATGAAGTCAGCCATGTTTAACAGGCTTGATCTTCTGAACTGGGTTGAATCCATAGTCTGGAGATTACCTTTTTAATAAGGTCCATAATGATTCTTTCTATGGCCTTTCAGATGAGGCTAGTCAAGCTTATTGGCCTATAATTCCCAGAGTCGATTGATGGTCCCACTTTGTTCATAGGTTCATAGGTTGGTACTAGGCTGTCAGCCCTAGGGCCTATACAAGCCTAGCCATAACAATTCCCTGGCTATTTCTTTCCACACTATTTACTTCCCTGGACCCCTGTCTAGCAGGACGACTGACGTGATCCCTGGGGTGAATTTCATTTCTCCCATCCAATCATCAAGGTTTTTGAAGAGGGCCAAAGAGGCACTCTTCTTGACATGTATGGGCAATCTATTCCAGAGTCTGGGGAGTCTCTGGGTCAGGAACTTATCCCTCCAGCATGTTTTGTTTATTGTGATGACAAGGTTTAGATCCCTGGAGTGTGTGGCTCTGAGGGATTGTGATTTCTTTAAGTGTAGCATGTCCAGCAGCTCTTGGTTTGACATGGCCTTGTATGTTAAGCAAAGATCGCCTCTGAGTAGACAGAGTATAGCTGGAGTTTTGTGCAGAGGGATTACTGTTGCTGTCCTCCATTCTGCCAGCACATAGCCAGTTTGCAGGCTGTGGTTAAACAGTGATCCAAGTGGGTCTGCTAGGTTATGTTTTAAGTTGTTTAAAAGGCAACCTGGGATGTTGTCTAATCCCATTGATGCTGTGTTTTGGGCCTTGGAGAGCACCGAGGTGACCTGCTCTCTTGAGATAATAGGCTGAAGAATGGTGGCAGGTATACTTTGTGGGATGATTGGAGGGGACAGAGGGGTGAACTTTGCTCTAAATCTGTCAGCTAGCAGCTTGGCTATTACCTTCAGTTGAGTATGGGTGGTGCCATCAACAACCAGTTCAGCGCATTGCTGGGTAATCCCTTTTAGATTTCAGCCATAGTTAAAGAATGCCTTATGATTATCTTTAGCTAGGGAGGCTATTTTTTGCTTTGTAATTATCTTTGGAGGATTTGACAAGATATCTGATTTGTTTGTTTAAGCTAGAGAAGGATTTCTTCTTCTGCTGAACCAGTTCCCTCTTGTTCTTGGCATTAGTTTCTTTCTCTTGTTGTATAGCTTGCTTATACTAGGGGTCCACTAGTGTGGCTTGTGTTTTCCGCAAGACCTGGTTTTAATCCAGTCAGGTACAGCTGATTCTATACAACTGCTTAAGTGGTTATACAGGGCATTGGTGTACACCTCTACATTGGTGCCATGTTATCTGCATTATTGGGGCCTTTGAAACTTCTTATACCATCACTTAATAGGAGGTAATTTGTCTTTGAAAAATTCTTAAGTGTTTTTAAGTTTGATGGGTATCTGGTCTTATAATTACAATGACTGAGACTGATTTATGGTCCAGTCTTACCAGGGAGGACATCACACTTGGGGGGGTGCAATGCTCTCCCATGTTAGTGAGTACTATGTCCAGGACATTTGAGCCTCTTGTGGGTGTGCTGACCAGCTGCTCCAGAGAATTTGCATTGACAAAGTCCAAAAACCTCTGAGCCAGCATGTTTGTGGTCATATATGTTTCCCAGTCGATGATAGGATAATTAAAATCATCCATTAGTAAGGTGTCAGGCTGTATGGCAAGTGACTCTAGTAAGTCCAGGTATGTGGTACACTTTTCCTGTTTCATGGTGTGGGACCTATAGCTAGTTATGATATGGTAGGAGCCTTTGTCTATAGTTAATTAGAGATGGAGTAGCTCAAGAGAATGATACTGTTTGACCAGTCTCGAGGTGTGCTTATCCTTAATGAAGATGGATACATCTCCTTTGGTTCTGTCATGCTCAGTTTGTGGTCTAAACGTATGGAAGGCAGTGTAGCCCTGGATGACTTGGATATTTCTGTGCCTTTGAACATGTCTCGGTGACTGCACAGACATCAGCATCTTCCAAAGTGATTAATGCTTCCAGGGAGTGCAATCTCCTGCTTAGATTCCTAGCATTAAGCAGTAGTACAGTTTATCTAAAGAGGATTTTGTTATGTTAGGAGGTTGGTTATTTCAACACTGTCTAAAAAAGGCTCAATAGGGGTGGCTAAGTGGCTAATGCCTTTGCCAGTATCCAAAACCCTGGAGGAGACAGGTGCAGACCATCTCTGGCAAAGCAGCATGGCCTGCCAACCATGTCTACCTAGGCTGACAGAAATTGGATCTCCTCAGACTCACACCAGAAGCTAAGCCACTTGTTAAAGTCAATCATTTTTTGTTTGTATTGTGGCTTCATCTTTGTAAAAGGTAGAATTCTGCTTAAGGCTAGACGTATACCTGCCTGTGACAGATAAACTGAGAGCTCAGTCATATCTGTCTTCATATAGTCCAGTGAGATACATTTCAAGTCATTCTCTTCCAAATGGACTATGATGGAGTCATACTGGCACTTCCGGTTGAGTGACTTGAGTGCTTGAGTGACTTGATTGTTCTTGGTACCTAACACACAAAACCATAACCTGCTCCTTATCCAGCTTGGGGAGGGGAACATCCATGTATCGCACAATGGAGTCACCTATGACCAATACATTAGGTTTTGTGGTGTTCCGCCTTATGGGTGTGTGTTACGTGTTGTGGTTGTTTTTTGTATTGTTATGTGTGTAAGTGATTTCTGTTTGGGAGGCCTCTGATCTTTTGGTAAATTACTAGTGAGTACATCTGCATATGTGGGTTTATGTGTCATGTGCTTATTTAGTGTGGGAAGTGTGTGCTCACAACCTGTTTTGCATTCAATTTGTTCTTGTGTGAGAGTCTTACTTCCAATTTCATAGTATAACTACATCTCTCACATAAATTATTTGTTTGTTTCAGGAGTAAGTGGTGTCAGTATACGAGACAATTGCTACGTTACCTAAGGATGCCCATGTCTATCAGACTGACCAGAGAGATGATAAGAAACTGCCCATCCATAATAGCAGGCTCTTACTGCATGTTTTATTAGGGAGGAGAATGGATTAATTTGATAGGACTGTGCTGGTAACACCAAGACTACAAGAGGGACCTATACTTTGTGTAGGCTAAAGTTGATCAATAAGTCAACGCTGCTCAGTGCACAACTGAGTTGCTCCTAGAGCAGCAGAAAAGCTTGGAAGAGTTTCACTGATAGTTGTTTAGGGAATAACTGAGGTTCTAGGCTTTTGCGTCTATACAGGGCACTGCTAACTGCCACTGCATGAAGAGCAGCTCCATGCAAAAGCGAGGCTTAAATATGAGCAAAGAGAAATATGTTTTAAGCTAACTACCAATCAGGAAATCGCACAATAAACCTCCCATCACAATCCCCAACTCAAGATAGGTTAGAGTAGCACACTTCTGACACAAGGGTGCAAAAAAGCATCTTCTTAATGCAGAATAGCTGGTTTGGACCCAAAGTGTAACAAGACTACAGAAACTACCTACAACTAACAGATACAATGTAATACAGTGCAATTAACTACTTAAAGCAGCAGTAGAAAGTACATTTGTTTGTTCTGTTACAAGGTGCAAAAATAATAGCAAATAGCTTAAGAAACTGCTAAAGTACAGTCACAGTATATGAGAAATGCAAAGAAAATGCTTAGTGTTGTCTTTTCCGTAGTGGATTGCTCCAGGTGAAAGCAGATTCTCAATCAGTAGCAAAGTTGCCAAAAAACAAGTGGCTCTGAGTATCTATGCCAAAGCCCACGGAAATGCAAGGCTTAAATACGAGCAAAGAGAAACAAGTTTTAAGCTAACTACCAATCAGGAAAGCACACAGTAAGCCTTCCACTAACAATTCCCAAGTCAGACTGGTTATATCAGCACATTTCTACCACAAGGGTGCATAAAAAACCTTCTTAATGTAGTATAGCTGTTTCTGATTTTCATTCATATGATTATTTGATTATATGACAGGGGAGTGTATAATATGGATCCCTGAAGCTCTAAACCTAAAAAAGCTCATAATGTTTTTGAAAGCAAACCAAACAGTGAGGGTAGTGTTTCCTTTGAAAATAATTAAACTGCAAAGAAATAATATTTTGGTAAGGATGCAGCAGTGTCTCTGTCAGTACCATGTTAGTAAAGTAGCAGTGTAGTTTTTGGGTGGGGTATGCACTAACGGCCTAGCATAACAAAACAGGACACTTAATGCCACAATAAGCAAAAAGATGAAAAAAATGGATCAAGATAGAAAACATATATTAGGCAACATGTACAGACTTTGTGTAGCATAACCTTTTAATTGTACTGATGGATTAATTTTGTGAGGTAGTTGCGACCTACCTCATACCATCTCATTTATTGTCTGCACATCCTTTACCACTGCTGCTGCAATTTAACCCAGTACAAGTTGCCATTCAGGAAGTGACAGATGTTTCCTGCAAGTTTATGCTTAGATGCAACTTTGCTTGGTGATAGTGCCCTTGAAAAGTCTGGCCTTTTCATAGTCACAGTGCTTCCTGTTAGACTTACTAGTTTGAATTAGTTGTAAAACTACATTTAAAACAAATAAAGAAACTTGATCTGCATGTGGTTTGATTTTTTTGCATTATTTTTAGATGACTTGAAACAATTGTCCATCATAACGTTTCCCTTTGTTACTTTTTTGCATGATTCTGATGGCATGTCTTTTTCTCCAAACAAGAGACTTTATGCTTTTTTTGACACACAATTGTGTAGCTTAATTTTAGCAGTTGTAAGTTATGCATTGACTTTTTGGTGCCATTAGTAGCCTATCAAAGTAGCATGTGGAATAATGTGTGGGCTGGATTAAAAGAGCATATACTTACACCAGCATCTTTAAAATGTGATGTTTTAAGTATTTTTTTGTCACAATAATTTCACTGTGGGCCGGATTCATGAAGGCTTGCACAGAGTCTAAGAGTAGAGTAAGACTCCAGCCAGCCAACATGTCTGCCGAGCAATCCAGGAACAGCTGGCAGGGGCGTGCAAGAGAGCTCCTAAAACGACTCTTGCACGGACAGTGTTAGTTTATGCAAATTACCTCATTTGCTGCTGAAAGCTATGCAAATGAGGTAAATTTGCGATCCAGGAAACACTAACCTGTCCAAATAAGACTAGTGTTATTTGCAGAAATGTACTCGGTTGGCAACTGAGTACCGTTCTGCAAATAGCAAAATGGAACTATGACAGCTCCAAATAAAGGATGCATCCATTTGAGGAAGCATGCCAATGGCTAAATATATGGCCATTGGCATTTTTATCTGTTGAAAAATAATAAAAAATAATTTTGTTTTCCTCACTCTCCGATGTTTAAGCGTAGTGCAGCGCTGGGCAAACGTGCAGCGCTCTAAAAACCAGAAAAACAAAAAATAAAAGCCACAAATATTGATTTTATTCAAAATATTCATCTGCCATGCAGGTGAATGGCAGACTGAAGACAACATGGCTACTGAGTAGTGGTTGCTAAGGGGGGAAGCTCAGTCTGAGAGATGTAACCAAGCATTAGTAGGCAATCCTATGCAAATGAGTATAAGGATAGTGAATCCCAATTTTCCCTGCCATGTGAACCATGTCCCTAGAGTGTAAGAGTAGGATTAGGGGAGTAACAGAGTAGAAGATACGTGACATCATGAGGGGCTATGTATCAAAAAGACTGTAAGCTTATTGGAGCAGAGTGGCATGTGTTTGCTGTGAGTTACTCAGGACTGGAAAAGGCATGTCTACAGTTGTCTAAACTGAAACCCAGAAACCGAAGGTGTACGCTGTGGCTATCACTAAAGTTTCTTGCAAAGCTGCTTACACTGTGTGCGCATGCCTGCATGCCTGTAAACCCGTCTAAGCCTGTGTGCGCATGTGTGCACCCATGTAAGCCTGTGTAAGGCTGTCTAAGCCTGTAAGCTTGTGTAAGCCTGTGTGCGTGCGTGTCCGCGCATGTGTGCGTGTTTGCACGGCGCTGCCCCCTGTGGAAACAGAAATGGGAAAAGGAAGGAAAAGAAGTAGTAGGAAGTTAACCAAGGAGACCTAGCAGAGCTGCCAGGTGAAATCAATCAGAATCAGCCAATTACACAGGCAGTACACTAGCCCAGCCCAGCCCAGCACTTAAAACTCTGCAAACAACATTCCCCCATATTTTTCTCAGAAACACTGCAAAACTACAGTCTGCAAAGAGAAGTGAAAGCTTAAAAAGCTTAACTGAGACAAAAAATGTTAGGGGCTGCCATTGCTATTATAAGGCAACATATGCAAGATGCTGAGGGTGGTGCCATTGTGAATGCTGCTGAGCAACCCACAGTGAGGAGATGGAGAAGAGTGTACAGACCTAGGGTAACCTACCAGGGGCTACATGAGCTGGAGATAATGGAGTGCTATAGAGTGGACAGAGAGCTCTTGCAACAAATTGTTGAGCTGTGCAGGCCACGCCTCACACACACAGAACCAACAGAGGGGAACCCATCCCAGTGGAAACCAAGGTATGTGTTGGCCTACGAATACTAGCAACAGGTACCTTCCAGGGACCAACTGGTGATATGATGGGGATTTCATAGGCATCAGCATCCAGGGTACTGCACCAGTTCCTGAATGCCATGTCAGCACATGTCAGTGATCATGTATATTTCCTCAATTCCCGTGAGGTATTGGCCAGCAATATGCATCTCTTCCATCAAATAGTGGAATACCCTGAGGTAGTGGGTGCAATTGACTGCATGCACATACACATCAAAGCACCAGCTGGTGAGTGGGGTAGGGCCTACATCAACTGCAAGGGCTTCCACTCCATCAACTGCCAGGTCATGTGTGATGCCCAGGGCATAATACTGAATGTGTGTGCTGACTGCCCTGGAAGCTACCACAATTCCCATATCTGGCATCTGTCGCAGCTGTACCAGACATTTCCCAATGGGGACATCCCTGATGGTCACCTAGTAGGGGATGCTGGATACGCACTGGAGCCGTGGCTGATGACACCCATCAGAAATGCACACACACCTGAACAAGAACTCCATAATGAGGCACACGCACAAACACGAAATGTAATTGAGCATGTGTTTGGGATGCTCAAGTCATGGTTCTGGTGCCTGGACACATCTGGTGGAGCCTTGCAGTATTCACCAACTACATGTACCCAAATTGTCATGGTATGTGCCGTGCTACACAATATGATCCTGCGAAAACAGCTGCAGCAGGAACAGCATGGGGAAGGGCCAAACAACCCCCACCATTGCCAAGGCCTGTACAGGCACAGCGTGACTTGGAGGGGGAACAACCTGAGCCTTCCCCAGTAGGCAGAAGGAGGCGTGCCCTGTATGCCTTGGCCTTGGCAAAGAGGCAAAGCATAGCACATACACTGGCTCAGTAGGAACCCTGGAAATGAAACATCTCTCTGACTCGCACATAAAATAAAAGGGATGCCTAACTTGACACTACCTGTTTCCAAACATGTATAGGGAGTGTATTATGTGCATCTGACATAGGCAGCCCTGCAGCACCACCTGAGGCATGATTGCCATGGTTTAAGCAATGTAAAGCAGTGCTAAGCAGCTTTTACCAATATCTAGTATATGTAACAAAATTGCTTGTGCTAACTAGCGCAACATCGGGCAACACTGAGCAATCTTGGGCAAGGTTGGGAAAAGTTGAGCAAAGTCAGTTAAACATGCTCATATCTGCTTTACTGTTCCTTAAGCAGTCTGGTCTGCCCAGCATGAAAATAAAAAGACGTGACAGGACTCAAACCCAGGATACTGTGCACTATAGTCACAGTACTGAACCACTAAGCCATGATAGCATTTCAGTGGCACAGACACAGCAGGACAATTTTACACTAATGCAAACACAAAGAAATGCTGTATCATGCCACTAAAGAGGCAAATGGGTAACCTCCCCCACACACCTATGCAGACAGAGAACATCAGGCCAGGCGGTGTGATCTGGGTTGTGTAGGCTGTGAAGTTACAATCTAATATATGTGACATTGGATGCTAAGATCTGTAGTACAGTAGTATACCTCAAGCCAGTACAATAGGCAACAGTACAGACTGAAATGGTGTCCTGTACATAGCAGTGCAGGCATAGAAAATGTGTATAAGTGTCAGGTGAAACCCACATCCTATGTACACCCACAGTAACAATCAGGTGTGCCCTCGGGTAGAAATGTACAAAGAATAGCTGTCCCCCCGTATGTAGAAATGTTGATAAGTCTATGCAAAGTGTCTCATGGAAGCCCTGCAGGCACAGCATGATCCCTGTTGATCTATGACACAAAGGTGAGCCCTGCTGTAAAAATACAACTTGATTTTCCATACACATATAGTATAAATGTCTATACCGGGCGTGCCCACACACTCCAACAAATGTAGTGGATTTCATTCAGTATCACACTGAAAGGTCATACTGGGCATGCTTACACACTTAGGCTAAATACGGATGTGATAATAAGGGATCTATGGACAAATGTGGATAGTCATCTCTACTTGCAGAAACACATTCACAAAGTGGTCAGAAAATCATGGTATGTGTTCACACAAACTGCCAAGGTCTGTGCATGTAGGTCAAAGGAGGTTCCCACTACTCAGCAGTCATCAGTCCTGTCAGAGAGTACCACAACACACTTGTCATGAATCTGACTAGGCACGTTCAGCAGCTAGAAAGACCAATGAAGTACCTTAACAAGAGGATTACTGGCCTCAAATATTTTCCCCATGCAACAAGACTGAATGTAACCCAATCTGTATTCTGTTGCATACTGTCTACACAGGAGATCTCTGCCCAACAGACAGGTCCATGTCATGGTTACACTCAGATCTCTTCTGAGTTACTGCTCAATGGCACTAAATGTACAGAGCCAACTGATATTGCCAACCTCCTGGCAGATAGGATCAGTGTTAACTTTACCCCCCTCTCACCCATGAAAGAGCACATCTCTATAATGGAAGACTGCAAAGTTGCTGTCATCACGGCTGCACAGGTAAAAAAACACTCTCCAAAGCCAGTATCACAGCAGCCATGGGATCAGATAACTTCCCAGGCTGTGTAGAATCTACTTCCCTGAAGTAAATATTAACATGGAAGGTCTGTGGCTACTGAAGTTTCCAGAGAACTACAAACTAGGAGCCATAACTGTAAACACTAAAGATGTGGATATCCTACAAAAGGGCCTCACTGAGACAGATGGCTGTTGTCAAAGCCATGGGCTCTAGCTCAATGCCAAAAGGTGCATTGTCAGCCCCTTTGTTAAAAACTCTGTAGCCAAGAACTACAACATAGGTGGTAGTCTACTTCACACTAAAAGTGTGACAAGAGACCCTGGGTCACAGGTGGACAGTGGATACAACTGTGATAATCACTTTCCCACAGTAGTCAGGAAACCCTCCTATGTGGCACACCCCATCACAAAATGTGTCTCATGCAGAATAGAAGAGGACATTGTTCCCCTCTACTCATCACTCACTAGAACTATAATAGAGTACAACGTCACTGTTGCTATGTACCTCACAAGACAACTACAACAACTGGAAAGCCAGCAGGAATACCTCACAAAGAGCATTAGCAACTTGGAATGCATGCCATACACAGACCATCTCAAAATGCTCCATCCGTACTCCCTTGCATATCGCCTACTCAGAGGTGTTCACTGCCTAACATACAAAGCTATGTCAAACACAGAGCTGTTGGATATGCACCACGTAAAACACTCACAATCCCTCTGACCTTCGGACCCAAAACCACGAGTGAAATACAAAAGGAAGGGGTGTACCTATTTACCTTATAGATACCCACACCTTCAGGTTAGTGGCACAGTGTGAGTCCTTGGAGACCATGCAAGTGCAACTAACATTGGGCAAAGCTGCCCATCAGATTGTAGCCTGCTACAGATCACGTACCTTGTCTCAGGAACCTCACTCAGTATTATATGAGGAGATTACAACTACCCAAACATTGAGTGGTGAAATTACTTATGTACAACGTCCTTTGCCCAATGTTTCCTAGAGTTTAAAAACTCTAACACCCTGGAACAGCTGGTCAGCATGCCCACTAGAGGTGACAACATATTGGACATGATCATCACCAACATAGGGTACCAGTGTTCCACAACAGAGATAAACCCCTCGCTGGTAATACCAGATCATTAAGTAATACACTGGACATCCACATCCCCCCCACCCACCCAGTCAGTGAAACCACTGTGAAGACATTTGCAAAAGCAAACTGCACACTTCCCAAGACCAAAGTGGAACGTTCTGAAGACCTCTTGCTATAGGATAATGGTATACAATCTGCAGAATCATTTACAAGTGCATCCTATGAGCATCTACAGGAATACATGGAATGAGACATCACAAATAAAACCAAGATGCACTCCTCCAAAAATAGGACAACAATCAGGTGGCTGTTGGCCATAAATAAACTCGACAACAGAAGGAGGAAACGAACACATGATAGATCCAACTTCACTAAAGGAAAGGCATCACTGATCATTATCAGGAAGAAACAATGATCGCTCATAAAATAATCCAAGGACAGTTTCTAAAGACAAATAGACAAGGAATGTAAGAATAACAACCACAAAGCCTTTGGTAGCCATACCAGACATGTAGGTGTCAACTTCCAAATATGCTGTCAGCTACTGAAAAAAGGAAAGAAATACACCAAACCAACTTTCATTGCCCACATCCAGGGGGACAAGTTCAGTGTAAACTCCCCCCCATCACCCCCAAAAGGGCATGTGTCCATCACAGAAGGATGCAGAGCCCCAGACATCATGGACATGCAGGTAAAGACAGCCCTCACCAAAGCTAAGAACACAGCATCAATGTGACTGGATGGTGTCCCAGGCTGCGTCTTACACTAGGCCCATAAGGAACTACACCCTCACCTACATTCACTGTCCAGACTCAAGCGTGCCACAGGCTATGTACCCAAAGAATGGCATACACTAACAGTCATCTAGCTCCACAAAGGGGGTGCCACAACAGAACCTGGAAACCATTGCAGAATATGTTTACTTAGTCTGGTCTACAGAGCTATTGAGCAAATTGTCATGGAACCCATAAACTGAGACACTGGAGACATCCAGACACTGGACTCTGCACAACTTTGCCTTGTTAAAGGCGGACCCTGGCTCCTAAACCTAGTTGACTTATTTCAAACAGTTTCCAAGGACATCGATGGAGGTGAAAGCAGTCCACACAGCCCACCTGGACCTCACGAAGGACTTTCTACACCATTCCCCACTCTGTCATCATGGATAAGCATACCAGCTTGAACATTAACAGCTATGTCACAGTGTGGGTGGCCAAGTGGCTCACAGATCAAACACACATGTTCAGAGCTGTGGGTGCCATGTCCAACTCTAAGCCAGTCACAAATGGCATTGTACAGGTCTTGGTCCGAGGACCCCACCTGTTCAGTAGATACTGCTCAGAGGTACAGGCAAGCATGGGAGGTGTATGGCTGAAAAGTTTTGCAGATGAATGGTAACTGTGGTCCATAATCAACTGTACGGCTGACACAGACATCCTCCAGAAGTGTCTTACAGAGACAGATACCTGGTGTCAAAACAATGCCCTCAAGCTGAATGCCAAAGAATGCATAGTCATCCCCTTTGGGTAAAACAAAGTACACACAAATTACCACATAGGTGGTAATCCAATATGTACGGAGAAAGTCATTATGGCCCTGGGGACACAGGTAGATAGTAAACTCCCCTTTGATGATCACATGGCCAAAGTGTTTAGACATTCCTTCAATGTAGCCCTCCTAATGTCACCTAATGTAACCCACTTTGTATAGTCTGATGATGTCACCATCCTACAAATATACCTGTGGAAAGGATAACTACCAGTAATGTGTATAGCGCATCGTGTTAATGCGTACTCCTCTAGTATCATGAAGTAGTTAGGCAGGGGTTTGAATCCTGCACTTGGTGAGTGTGTGTGCTGTATGTGTGTGACACTGTTGGTCAATGTGTTATGGGTTTTGCTTTTACTACTGTATGACATATCAGTATGCATTGCACATGTGAGCTAGCTGTGTGGCAAATACATATATGTACATGTTACCTCAATTATTGCATGTGTGGGAACCCTGCTTTCTCCAAGAACACAGCTGTCATCTTTGCCAGACTGTGCTGCTGCTTCCCAGACCTTAGGTCACATCTGTATGCTTGTGACAAGGCCAGCCACTGCAGTGATCCCTGGCCTAGGTCATCCGTGTCACACACACTCATTACGGTTTCTATTGAAATGTGTGAGTGAGGGTTTATGGCCGAGGTATATGTCAGACCTGTTCAAACACAGCAAAGTCTGTCAATGATGACTATTCATTACAGGTGTACAACAACCTTTGTGGATATGCATGCAGACCCCTTATTGCTTATGTGATCCACCGAGGGATTTCAAAATACCTTTGGAAATGTGATTATCAAAGGAGAGATGACATAACACTTGGTTGCATGTACACATCGGTACCTGTTCATCATGTTGGTGGCTACTACCTATGTGGTACTGTGAGGATAATATGTTCCGTAAAGGTGGATAACTATGCTTAGTTTGGCTTATAGCTTTACAGCATGGGTTTGACAACAGGCATCTGTCTGTATGATACCCTTGTGGAGGATTTGTGTGTCATCTGTAGAATGCATTATAGGCCACAGTATGCATTACCAGACGTGGACGCCCATATCCCTATTGTGATTGCTTGTACCTAAGAGAGCTATATGCCAAATAGGAGTGGTCTCAGTAATGGGTGCAGGTGAATACCACTGGTTACTGGCATAGTATAGTACTTGAAGGATCCAAATGTTGCTGTGTGTCCTACATCTGTGTGTCAGTTGTCAAGACATCATCTGTTGATTGGTTATGGTCTGGCTGTTGAAGTTATGTATACTACCAGAATGCAAAACAATGACAGATAGTAACAGTATCACCCACAGCACAGTGTCAAACCATGTCATACACACATGTGTGGTCAGGTTCCGAAATGTGTGTAGTACAATGCATACTGGCCACCAATAGAAGCTATGGAGTGTTAACACTGTGTAATACAGGGCATGTCACCCTGCCCATGTGTCCACTATGCACGTACATGCAGACAGTGCAACTCCACCATGTTCACAAATGTACAGCTGCAAATCTGTGCTACACACATCCCACACATACTGTCCACTCTCTAACACATGCTGCCAATACTACACACATCAGCCAAGTGGCACGTGGGCAGACAATACACTATTGGAACTAACCCTGGTGTAAACAATTCTACATTGATGATCATAGCTTTAATGCATCATGCCTGCTCAGCTACACCTTCAAGCATATCATTACACTCTACTGCTGACAACATGCTAACATTGCTATACTGCTATAAAGTCACCCTGTGCATCAGCACCATGGTAGCCTGTTCCTGCATCGATGTTACAGATGACAAGAGGTGGCACAGGTTTTATCATATGCACAGGGTGTGTTGTTGGTTTGTCAGAGGCCTACAGTGAGCCATCCAATCGACATGTATGTGTGTGTGTGTGTGTGTGTGTGTGTGTGTGTGTGTGTGTGTGTGTGTGTGTGTGTGTGTGTATGTGTGAGGGGCAAGAGCACTGCTATGGGTCAATGTTGATGTAATGTGTGCGGGTATGTGTTAGCCCTAGTTGTCTGGTTTATGTGTGTGTGTGTGCCTGCATGCACACAGTTCCACCATGATGCCGCCATATACGGGTATTTGTGGGACAGCCACAGAGTGTACCTGCCAGCCTTTACAGATCAACGTCTCTAGCCACGGATACGGTACCTGTGCCTGGCAGGGGTGCTACTGACACTATCAGATACTAAGCCAGACTGGGTACTATCCCCAGAGGTAGATGGATGTACACTGAACCCAGGTCTCTGCTGGGACTGTCCAGAGCCACGTGCACGTGGTCTTCTAGGATGTTCTATGGACGGCCCACCCCCAACATTGCTGGGGCTGGTACTGGCACTACGGGAGCGGCTGTGACTTGATGGACGTCTGTGGCAACTGCCAGCTGCTGATGTTGCTGACATACATCCATGTCGACGACTCAACCATCCCGCACTGTCCTGACACATGGACATGACATTGCAGAGGATATCTAATGTCTCTAACCAACATCTATCAGTGACCTCGGTGTAATTATGGATGGCACCTGCTAGGTCACGGATACTGTCAATGACGGCAGTGTTATGTGCCCTCTGTGCCCTTAGTCCCTGTCTGGTGTACTGTTCCATATGTGCCTGTGCCTCCATGACAGCCTGGAACATGTGTGAGGTTGTAAGACCTGTGGCACGTCTGCCAGTGGCATGATGAGCAGCAGTGCTCTGACGAGAACCCCTGGACATCTGCCTATGTGGTACACTTCCAGACATCTGGGTATGGCTGCTGTGTCGGGATGCATGTGCCATGGATACCACACTGTCCTGGCCAATGCCAACTGTATGCTGTCCCTCAGCTAATGGCATTGGTGATGGATGTATTGGCAGTATGACTGTGTGCTTGGATGGGGTGGACACTTGTGTACTGTCGATTGGTGGCCCAACGACAGACCCTGGCAAACATGCCTGTGCCTCAACACACCTATCATCAGTATCAGTATTTTGCTCAGTGACATCAGTTTCCCTGCTGCAGTGAACCAGCCCAAAGTCAGCACCTGTGAAAGGAAGACAGGAAACACACTTTACGACCTGTACATGATGTCGGCACACATGCACACATGAACACATGCACACATGCACACATGCACACATGAACACATGCACACATGCACACAAATGCACTCCTCACTAAAACAGACACACACACACACACACACACACACACACACACACACACACCACCAGCAATCCAGAACATAATAGCGGGTGATGGTGGAGTACAGTATCACAAGGCAAACAGTTATATCACACGTGTCAGCATGCAGGGCGTGTGTTTCCCAACAGCATGCAGTGCGGGTGTTGACAGCACTTGCCAATAACACTATATATGTCTTTGATGCATGTGTGTTGTTGTTCAGTGATTGGCCTCACCCTGGAATGCACTGTGTACATGGGCACGACATTGCTGTGCAAGTATTAAAAGCTCTGCAATGTCCTGTGCACTATCTCTCACAGTTATGCATACCATGGCTGGATGTGTATCTGTGTGTCACATAGATATCCATTTCTGATTAGAGTGTCCGTGTCTTTAGCAGATAATTGTGAACACAGGTTTGGCACATGCATGCTATGTATACTCACAGGATGAGTGGTGCATGTATACCTGATGGAATACTATTGCTCAACATAGCCATTGTACAGTGGTTATGGTGAGTGTAGGACATATTGTGGATATGCCAGTGCCAGACATGACATGGCATGCTACAACACAACTGCAACATTAAACATCACACAGACATGGTGTGTGTCATGTGACCTATACACTCAATAGCAGTACAAGACATATATGTGTCACTTTGTACAAATGGTGATTGCTATGCATATTGTGTATAGGTGCCTACATTTGCACACACACAACATTGAGGTGCAGAGCAGGTAATGCTATGTGTAGTACCGTGGTCACTGTAACTGGATGGCGTGTACTACCATGAGCCATCATCATGCAGCATCATGTGGTCACTCAAGGCTACTAATGTGAGCCAGACCGGCACATACTATGTTGTACCGGAACTGCAGTTCCGTGGCTACATTCACCATTTTACAGCCAGTTGTTACATGGGTTTGTAAGCTGCACAATAGGGGGCATTGCCTAACATGAATGTGTTATGTGTTGAAGAGTGTTGCATAGCCACATGTGAGGCATCTACCCCTCAGGTATATTATGTGTGTTGTGTGGATGATGTTTGGGATACTGTAGTGTGACCTTACATCGGGTGTCTGAATATGCCATGTGTAGCATGTTAACGTGTACTGTGTATGACAAAGTTGTGTATGTTGTGTACATGTGTATCGACTCTGCCTATCCAATGTCCACTACAGTGTTGCCACAATTGTGTGGGATGCTCTGTGTATTGTATGTGTTTTAGGCAGCGACCCACATTACTGGGATGTGCACAGCATGCATTATGCGTAGGTGTGTTACGTGTACATGGCCTACACCTCACGTATGACATGCACATTTAATTAGCAATATTAAAGGTGGAACACACTCACCAGCATGGGTCTGCTGCCTTGCTGTCACACCAGAGGGACCTACAAGGATATGAGACACTTTGTCAGTGGCAACAACTGTGGCATTGCTACTGTGTGTTTGCAATCTTACAGTAGTACAACAGTTGACAGTCACAGGCCTACAGATTATATTCCTAATTATTAGTATTGCACAACACTAGGCACCATATTGTCTAACTACACAGTACACATCTCACATAAGCATGCTCTACCAATAGAGGTAACAGTAGTCTACAGCTATGCCATGTTACCTGCATGCTCCATGTCAACTTGCTGGGTGGATCCGGCCTCCATGATGACACATGTTACTTGTTGTGGTTGTTGTTGGCCAGGAGCCACCTGGCTCAGGAGCAGCTCCTCCACTCTGGTGAGGGGGGATGGATGGCTACCCCCCCCCACCTGTGGCAAGCTGTTTTCTGCGGATATCAGACGCACGCTGCTGGACATGTCTAATTAAATCATTGCAGTGATGGCGTAACTGCTAATATGTCCAGTTATGCATGCCTATGTCATTTACCCTACGGACAAAATATTGCCACAGTGCAGTCCGCTCGTGCTGGTCCTGGCTGGTTCTGGAGAATAGCAGGGCATAGTGCTGCACCAGGCTCGCTGTGATCTGTTCTTCCTCCGCCGTGCTATAGGCAGGATTATGATGGTGGGACATGACCCTGGAAGTCAATGAAACAATATGTTTGAGCAAGTTATGTGGCACACGTAACATTCTAAAGTACAGATATCAATTAACTGCCATATATAGTAACCTATTGGCTGTCAGAAGATACACACTTTCAATACCACATATCAGTTCTCAACCCACAACTGCCTGACAGTGCCTGGCACACTCTATATATCAAACCATGTTTTGCACAGCAACAAAGTTAAAACAGTATGTAAGACTATACAACAGTACATGGCACACTGTATGTGACACAATGCACCACCTAGCCACAGGAGGTAAATATCACGCTAATGCATCATGAAATATGTAATCCATTGCAATGATTGTAAAGTCCAGTGACAGTATTGCCAGTATACCACACTAGTCATTGATGGCAGACCCCTGCCTAACATATGTGCACATTCGTTAATATAGGTGGCATACTGCTGTACTAGACTATACATGTTGCTAGGTACGCAGTTATATCCTGTAACACACATATGACCGAGGCCATGGTACAGGCATACCCACACACACATCAGACATACATACCAGACACAAAGGTATGGCAATCCAGGTGACTTTTACCTGTGTACCTTACAGTACTGTGTGTCAGTAGTTACGAGACCTTATGCCTGAGGTATGTAATCTGTGAGGACTACAGGGAACACATAAAACAGTGGTTCCAATAAATGTGGACGTACACCATACTGTGCTGTTTAGGCATACAGTTTCAGGTAGTACTACAGTTCATACAGGAGTTGGATTCACCAGCAGTAACACTCAATAAGCATACATGTACTGCTTTAGCCTACAATGGGACACCCCAGTCGACAACAAGGGACTACGTCAGACCGCATGGCATACTGCTTTTTCTGCCTAGCAATTGCATACACATCTTTTGCTGGGATCACAGTTAGGACACATAATACCATGACAGAAACAGTTTCCCACTAAGCTATCACACATATACCGAACTCTGACACATTCACCAACACATTCACCATCACACTCAGACAACCTCACATAGCAATTATTGCAACAAGTACATATGGGTGTGTATCACTTCATAGGTAGTTAAGAGGCTATTGGCCCTAGGGCCTATAGAAGTCTAGCCATATGCTACCCTGGCCTTTGACACACAGGTAATTATATTTCACGTGGCCCTGTCAAGCAGAGACACAGAGGTGATTGCCTGGGTGTATTCACTATCTCCCATACAATCTTCAGGATTATTTATGACAACTGCTAATTAGGAGCTTTGTTTGCTATGGATATTTGGTTTGTACCAGAGTATGGGATGTCTCTGAGATAGGAATCTATCCCTCCAGCATGTGCTGTTTATTGTGGTCAAAAGGTTTGGGTCCCTAGAGCGTGTAGCTCATAGAGATTGTGATCTGTTTACGTGGAGCATGTCCAACAGCTCTGGGTTTGACATAGCTTAGTATATTAGGCAGAGGTCACCTCTGGGTAGGCGGTATGCGACACAGTCTAGTTGTGGGTTTGTGAGACGGTCTGCATAGGGCATCTGTTTTAGGCCGGTATTACTCTTTGTGAGGTATGCCTGTATCGTTTCCAGTTGTTGTAGATGTCTTGTGAGGTACATACCACATGGGGCATTGTACTCTATAATGGGCTTTATGTGTGATGAGTAGAGGGGAACACTGACCTATATTTCCCCGGAAGTCACACCTTTTGTGATGACGTGTGCCACATAGACAGATGACATGACTAGTGTGGCACTGTGATCATCAGAGGGAAGACTACTGTCCACCTGTGTCCCATGGTCTCTTATCACACCTTCAGTGTTAAGTAGACTACCACCTATGTGGTAGTTAATGGGTACAGAGATTTGGCAAGAAGGGATGCCAATGCAGTGTCAACATTGAGCGTGAGTCCATGGCATTGTCACCAGGCATCTGTTGCAGTAAATATGACCCTGTCTCTCTGTCTTTATATATATATATATATATATATATATATATATATATATATATATATACACATACACATACATATAAACATCCATTGGTGTACATATAGAGATACATATAGGCACATATACAGTCCACCTTTCATGGTGGGGATATCAATTATGCAAAGGTTGTGAGGTATACAGTTATGTCATAATATTGCACAGTGTTGTGCGGAATGCATTGAAGGTGTTCTCTGCCCATGTAGCTTTAGCAGGCCTCACTGGCTGCAACACTGCAGACCTGACGAATCATACCCACAACGTTTAACCACCACATGTCATATACCAGCACTGTATGCTGTCTTGTTTGCCATACACTACAACCTACATAGAAATATGCACATAACAACCTTCAACAACATATATATGTCCACCCTTCACAAACAGTTGCAGTAAGTCCCTTGCTCTATGCACATGTACAGATGCTAATATATATGACACAGACAGATCTCTCCGTATGTGTGTGCCATACACACACAAGGTACCCACTGTTGTAAGTTTGTGTACCTCACGGCTGACCTGTTGGGCCTTGCTGCAACATGAACAGGTGTCACATGTGAGCACACAGTAATATTAGAGGGTGTATATATAGCTGCAAATGCTAGGTTAGCAGTGAAGTAAATGAAGGGATATTGAAACATACCTGTCCATTATATAGACTACAGCAGCAATTCTTACATACTCCATTCCATGGCTACCTACTCAGTAGTGGGGCATTTTCATTTCCACGGGCTTCCTGTATCCATTGGTTCAGTTGGTCCTGCTTCCATCTCTTCAGGTCTGCATGGTGGTGTCTGACCTGCTCACCAGTCCGAGGGATGCCTGTGGCACTGGTGAAATCATGTGCTAAAAGGTTCCAGGTTTCCGCTTTGTACTCAGTGCATTGGAACTGGCCCTGCAGGAGTCTTGCATCATGATGATGGATGAGGAGCCAAACCATCAGTTTTGACTCCTCAATGTCCCACTGTTGCGCTCAAAAATGAGAGCCCTCTCCAGCACTGGCCATTCTGACTGCAGATGGGAGCTACAACCAGTTATGGCAATTATTCCCACCTATGGAGCTTAAATATGCCTCATTTCCTGCACTTATTTGTGATTGGCCGGTTTTTAAATATCTCAGTTGAGTGCACACCTGCTTAGCACTGAGTAAACTTTGATTAATATGTATATGTATGTTGACAGTGCACAAGCAGCAAAAGCTGTCAAGGCTTAGTGGTTCAGTACTGTGATTATGGTGCACAGTATCCCGGGTTCGAGTCCTGTCATTGCTTTTTATTTTACTACTGGCCTGACTGGCATGGAGGTGTGGCTGTGTTTAACCGACTTTGCTGAACTTTGCCCAACATTGCTTTACGTTGCCCGACGTTGCACTAGTTGGCGCGGTACGCAGCTCTGCGCAAACATGAGTTGTTTGCACTAGTTGGCGCAATGAGCAGCTACGCACAAAGTCATTGTGCTAGTTAAAGCAGTGCTTAGCTATGGGTAATTATTCTTAAATGTCCTTAATACTGGTAAACGTTGCTTAGCAGTGCTTCACATTGCTTAAGATAGGTTACTTATGCATTCATTAGTATGCATGACCGTTTCACCTTCTTATATATCTTTAAAATATCGTTCACTACTACATAGGCCATTTCAATGCATTTTAATAAAATTTAAAAGGTAAATGTCAGGAATTATTTTTATGCACAGATTTCCTACAGAAAATGGAAAGGGAAGTGGTGGGACTCGAACCGGGAATGCCTCCTCTTTGTGCAAAGGCTCTACCACTACGCTGTTGCTATTTGGCTTAATTTGCATATAAGTGGTTTATTATCCTCTTCGATGTCTAAACTGCTAACTGTAGCTAAGCAATGGGCACACCCGCGCACACACATGCAAATAAGGGCAACTATATTGGGAATAATAACTTTTTACATTTTATTTCATTTGTACAGGGGTTTTGAATGTGGGGGAGTGTAGTGTTGGGGGAATACACATTTGAGCGGATTCACTCATATCTGCTGACATTTGCAGATTTAGGCATGGATATTTGGACTGCTCGGCAGTCTGACATGCCCCCTTCACTCCTACATGTTCCATGTTAGCCTTGGAGTTGAGTCAGCGCACCCTCATGAATATGCATGGCGCACTGTCGTCATACTCTTAGGCTGCCATTTCCGGGTAAGACTTAATTAGTCTTACATGGAGGATTACTGAATTCCCCCCGTGTCATTTTTATCTTACTGGATAACTCCTAAAACATTTAGTTAGTGTGTGTGACCTGCTAGCACAAGACCTAAATCAGTATATCTTTAGAGTAAAACAAACTGTGTGCAAGCATGCAACTGCAATATAAATGAAAATATGAAATAACTTATTTATCTGTCCAAAACTGAATTTGCCAGGCACAGAGGGATAAAGTCTTGACTGTGATCCAAATGACCTGAGTTTGTATAGCAGCTTGGAAGCTGGAAGATACAGGCAAGGCAGATTACAGTTGAGCAGCATTTGCTGGCTTGCTCATCCTGGAGAGAGGGAGATGGGGGTAGTGGGCAGGCTAACCTACTGCTGTGCAAGTTGAAGCTTGTATATTATGTGTGGCCAAAGGACTAGGAGGCAGATACTTGGTGGCCCAAAGCCATTTGATGGCATTTCTCATGAGTGTGTGTTGGGGGGAGGGAATGCATATACACATTAGGGAAAGGCATAGGACACACCTGTGATGATTTAGGTGCGCATGTCAGCCACCAGCGGCAGGGTTATGACCAAACAAAAAATGTTGTTGTTGCTGAGAAGTCAATGAAGGCACAAACACCTTCATGGCTGCCTTTATAATGCCCCTCCAAGCCCACTGTTGCCCTCACTGGGTATAATTCATGATAAGTGCACAAATGTGCTCAACTGAATTGGAGTAGGTTCATTGGTCAGCAGACATAGTGGGAAAAACACATAGAAAAGAATAAACATCCAAGACCATAGTGAATGATATATTTTTTTTTAGCAGGTCACATTTTTCAAATTAAGTGCCAGATTTTAATTAGTACTCCACTTAGAAATCCACATTAAAGACATTTTACTAGTGCCATCCACATACATAGTGATTAGTAGGTCTATATATTTTCAGTAATTTTCTATTGAAAGAAGACTGTTCCTTATCACCTGCAGACTTATGTGGTACTTGTCCTTAGATATGCTAAGGGGAATAGTTGTGTAATCTGGAAAGATTATTTAATGTTATAAATCTAAAAGCACACCATAGTGTACCTGGAACTGCAGGTATTATTTTTAATCTCAGCTAGAAGTTATAGCTATGAGATGCAGGGCTTATCCCCATTGAGAAGCATGTTAGGCAGATGTGACAACCACTACAGTCTGATAACAAGGCAGATATGGGACCCAGATTATGTAGTTCTCCCATTGCACTGGCTGACATGCTCGAGAAGACTTATCACTTCACCCACCATGGCCATTTTCTATGTGTTTTAGCAGCTGCAAGTCCAAAGCTCTTTGAATAAAAAAAGAAAAAGAAACAACAACTAATATTAATCTTTTTTTTAATAGATTTAAACACAAATCCACAAACTGTTTAATGTCTTTCCATTTATACATTTAAGAAAGACATTCCTTACAGTGAACGAGCCCTCCAACCTACAGGCAGAACTTATGCTAAAAACTGAAATAAAAAAAAAAAAGCAATTCTAACCACATTATTGTGCACCCCACAATGGTAATAAGACTTACATTTTCAATATTAAAGAATATTTCTGGATCAGATGTTGCTGTGCTACCAAGTATATTGAACTGCTGCAGTATCAATCCCTCTTTTTCCTTAAAACATATTCTTATGATATACATTTTCTGCAAAAGAAATCCTGCAATCTTAACAGCTAGCACAATTCTGTAGGAGATATATTTTCAGTTAAACTGATACCTGTTTAGTAAGCAAGTTCCGAGTTAGATGGCCAACTGTTTAGTGCATGTTTGAACTGCTAAAGCAATCTGCTCTATACTAGAGGAAATAAGTATGGGTCTAGCATTACAAGGTAGGGGCTTAGGGTGAAGCAGTCAAATATCTGGGGTACATCAGCCAATATGGTGTGATCAGCTTCATGTTGGTTTCCTTACTTGCAGGCACTAATGTCAGTTGAAGTTGCATGACAACACTACACAAATGATATACAAGATAGAATTAGGGCAGGCATATACCCTATACAGACATTTCTACAGCATGCTCCTTATTCTTGGTCCCAAAGGTTTATAATGCAGGGTGATATACAGTGAGCAAGGAACCATTTTTTTCTCCAACGTATTCAGTTCAGATCTTAATTCTGACAGTCATTGTGTAAAACTTCCTGCACTGAATGCATAAGAAATATAAATCATCAAGGTGTGCACGTGTCACATCACAAACAAGGACATGCACCAGCATTACCTCAACCATGTGGTAGAAGCTTTCATTGTGATGCACTGCCATGTGGACTAGCATTTCTGTTTGTCCACCTAGAGACCCAGAAGGGAGATACATACATCTAAAGTGCTGGGTGGCAGTGGACAAGAGGGTGTTTTCCTCTTTCATACTGGGGATGGTATCATTTAACTGTCTTTCTCACAGTTCCAGGATCTCGTTTATCAAACAGCTACTGGAAAAGCTTTCACCCTTCCAGATTCTGAGGTCAAGGAATTAAAGTTAAGACCCTTACCATGGCTTCTTATGTTCATAGGTTGTTACTAGGCTATTGAACAGTAGGGCCTTTACAAGCCTAGCTGACACTGCAAAACGATTTCACCCCAAGTATCATGGACATCTATACAGGTGGAGTCATGTTAGCAGTAGTAAAGGATTTGTGGAAGGGTGTTAGGATAATACTATTTTTACTGACAGCCTCTGTCCTTAAGGGATATGGGGGCCAGACCAGGATAAAATTATGATTTCACATCCAGTTGTCAAGGTTTTATTTGTGTAGGTTCAGGGATGAATTCTTCTTCATATAGATGAGAAGCCTATTTCATAGCTAGGAGATACTTTGGGACACAAATCTACCTCCCTATCATATTCTGTTTATGTTCAAGCAAAGTTCAGATAACTCTATCTAGTCTTTCTGAAACTGTTTGTTTTGCACATATGCAACAGATACATCAGGGCTAGGTCTGAGCAAGCCCTGTAAGCTAGACAAAGATCCCCTCTCAGCAACCTTTAGGAGACTGAATACAGAAATAGAGCCTTTAGATCAGTGTAGGACAGAGTATTCTAGTCCTAGTAAGAAACCTTTGTGGGCATTCCAGTTGTTGTAAGTGTCTGGTTAGGTATATGCCAAAGGGTGCACTGTACTCAGTAATGGGTCTTATAAAGGCTGAGTGGAGTAATACTATAACTTCTTTTGACATGCATGCCATAACATTACCTGTAAGTTAGGCAACATAAAATGATTTTCTTACTGTCTTAAGTATGTGTTAGTCAAAGGCCAGATTGCTATTTAGACATGTTCCTAGTTGCTTTACCACTGGGTCAACTGTTAGGGGTGTTTTATCAATGGAGTAATAATTCCAGGTTGACAGTTTCCCAACGGGATTATAATGCATTCTTTTGCCATTGAGTTTTAGGCCATGATGTTTGTACTAGTCATTTGTCTGTGTTAAATTCTCTTGGAAGATGTTGGTGTCATAGTAGCTCCCAATTTACAGTATCTGTGATCTTGGTGAACCAGGCCTTGAACATTAGCCTTAACTTCCAAGACATAGATGCCAAACAGGAGCAGGCTCAGCATGGAGCTCTGAGGTACTCCAATCATGACCAGTCCCTTGGTGGAGGTAGTCTCACCAATCCTGACTTCTTCAGTCCTGTCTGTGAGCCTATTGGCAATCCAGTAAGTTATGAAGGGATTTATGTCTAGCTCAGAGAGCCTATAAACAATTCCTGAGTGGGGTATTGTATCAGATACTTTGGCTAGGTCAAGATAGGCAGCATGCACTGGTTTACCCTTGTCCATTGCCTTGGTGACCCTCTTAAAGAAGTCTGCCAGGTTAAGTAAGCACTGCTGTCCCTTACCAAAGTCAAATTGGGATGGGTCCCATGTCCTTGTTTATCATTTCCGTGATAATTCTTTCTATGGCTTTCCATATTAGGCATGTTAAACTAATGGGTCTGTGGTTGCCTGGGTTGGTTGCTGGTTCACCCTTGTGGAGGGCATGACTGTTGTGGTCCTCCATTTACTAGGTATGTAGCCTGTTTTGAGGCTGTAGTTTAAGAGTACCTCATGTGGTCCTGATAGCTGTTTCAAACTGTTCAAGATGCAACCAGGAATGTTGTTAGGACTCAGAGAGGTGGTGTTCTTAGCTTTAGTGTGTGCTATTAACACATGGTCCCTGCTAATAGCCGTGGAAAGTATTCTACAGTGGATTTCACCTGGATGTGCTGGGGGAGAGTGGGGGGGGTGAAGTCTGAGCTGAATTTATCAGTCAGTAGATTTGCTAAGTCACCCTGATTGGTGAAGGTGGTACCATTCACAACCAGTTCAGCACACTGCTGTGTGTTACCTGTAAGGTGCCAGACATTGGACTTAATTAGACTTATTAGTTTCTTACTTAGTTGCATGAGAGAACATCTGTCTTTAAGAGAGTTGCTCTTCCTGATTTTGGCCATGAGTTTTTTTTCTTTTAGTTTTTAGTGTTTGTTTTGGGTTTATTTCTGGTAGATATGACAGTCTTTATGCCACCATTCACATGTTTGTATAGTGACTCTGTGGCTCTATGAATAATTCTGCATATGTAGTTTTGGTCTCGGAGTTAGAGGAAGCCTTGAATTTTGACAAAGTCTTGATTAATAGGATGTAGATTGCCTTAGATTAGTTCCAAACTGTTACTGGTTTGGCTGCATTTTCCAAGTTGATGTTTACTTCAAAGGAGAGAGCTTTATGATCCAACCTTACTAGTGAGTACATGACATGTGGGGGGGGGGGATTCAGTATGTTGGAACCTCTTGTTGGAAGCATGCATCATCTGTTCGACGGTGTTTGTGTTAATAATGTCCAGAAAGTATTGAGCCTGTGAGACTGAGGCATAAAATATTACTTGGTCATATTTGCATTAATAATTCCCAAACCATGCTAAATACAAAGTCTTAAAGCTTACACAATGGCACACACAACTGTATTGATATTTGACCTCTGTCTAGTATAAGTAAAGATATATTTTCTTAACTTTCACATTTTCCTAAATATCTTGACAACCAAGTTAAACACACAGAACTGCTTCACATCATATGAAAGCAATATACTGGATGAACAAAATGGTGATGACAGTATGTGTGCAACTAGAGTGGTTGCAGAGATATTGCAAGCAGTTTACAAAATAATACACATTTAATAGTCACTGTGTTTACTGTGACTTATAAAATCCTGTTTAGGACCTAGAACCTAAATAATAGTACCACTATAAAAATAACTTGTGCTGAATAGTTTGCCATTTACACATTTGCAACCTCTATGGTTCCAGAGATATGAACATTTTTTTTTTAAATATGAGGACATAATTTCATACTATCAAAAAACATAGGCTGCTACCACTGGCAGTTACAGTGCAAACTTTAAGAGCTCCATTGGAAGGAATGAGTTAAGTGATGATTCTTCCTAGTGTCAATCTCAGGAGGCCATGATATTAGCAGCTTGGGAGAATATATAGTTAAATGTTTAGGCTTGGACAAGCCTGTGGGTTCTGGACTTGATGGAAGCTATATGGTTTTCATGTTGCCCCTCAAATGTAAGAAGATGCATCTATTGCAGTGTGCTGAAATTTCAATGGCTGCCAAGTTGCCACCTACACATGGATATTCTGTTATCCCACATTTTCTGCCAGACTTAGACTGGTGGAAAATACCTACCAGTTTCATTATGAGGCTTCTTTTCCTATTTCAGATCCCATCATAAAATCTGAAAGAGAACACCTTAATGGCAGGATGGGGAATTTATCGAGACTTCTCTGTACATGATTCAGGTGAAACAGACTCCTAGGGAGTGAAAAGCTTCAAGTAAACCTACTAAAACTGTTGGCGTGGTTTCTTTTGGTGAAGGCTGTGAAGATGAACCTGATACCAGACTCTGGTCAGAAAGTCCAATTATGATAATACTACAGTTTGTCTAGTGATGTTCTGTCAGTTTCATATACATTTAATTTAAACATTGGCTAATTTGGCTACAGATGACAAGTGTCCTGTAGTGATTCTTTGCTTAGTTATGTAATAGAACGTTTACAGTCAAACAGGCCTAGCACTTTAGAGAACAGAACTTTGATAACTGGCATACCACAAGGTTCAGTTCATAGACTAATCTCCATTTACAATAATAATTTATCTTTTGATTTACTAAATGTAAACTGTACCCTTTATACAGACAACATATGTACTTCAGTCTAACAATTCAATCCCCAGCTTACAAGAAAATCAGCAACTTGATTTCAACTCACTGTGGAACTAGTTGACAGAAATGTAACTTGTCCCGGTCCCCTTTAATAAACACACATCACACTGAATGACATTTGACGACCTTTATTAAACTTCCATAAGCATTACTTCATTAACCAATATTATTTATTAATCACAAAATAAACATAGTATAGCTGATATTAATCACAGAATAAACATCCATATTAACTGTTACCTAATGCAGCCTGGCCTTGCTCACCCTGACCCAGTAAGCAGCATATCCTTATCTCTGCTCACTTATGTTACTTAGGAAGAAGCGTGCCATCACTCACTTCATTTTCCACTTATTGAATTAAACACCCAACCAAATAAGCACCGTCCTTACCTCAGCTCACTTATTTTACTTATGAAGCAGCGTTCAACTGCTCACTTTCCTTTCCCAACTCATTGAAATGAACATCCAACACCAGAAGGGGAACAGAAGAGGGCAAGCCTGCCCTTCTTCTCCCGCCCACCAGCCTGACCAGGCTGTTCCCCCTCCCTCCTACCAAAACTTCCAACAACCTAAGCGCACATTACAAAGGGGTTAAGTGAGACATCATTCGGTGTACTCCAACCTCTCCAAACTGGATCCCTGTCATCAACCTCCCAGTTATCATATAACTATCCGAAGCTGCCAATTGCCTAAATGGCTGAAAAACCAATGATCCCTCTCCAGTGTTAAAGTAATAACCATAACCTTGTATAACCTCTCACATTAACTAAATTCTCCCTTAACCAACTACCAATAGTAGCTTTGTAATGATTCTCAGGTCATTACCTGCCAAATATACCACCAGAACACTAAACCCAATGCCAAGCGAAACCACGCAAGGGCAATTGCATACCATCATGCCTAACTGCAGCCTCATTTTACCACTGAATGTATGTAATAATGATCAAAATGAGATTTCCTTTCCAAAATCAATTTAACAGCCATCCTGCCATCATACCAACTATCCATTATAAGCAAAAAAAAAAAAAATTCCATCATAGCATTTGCTGACCAACAAACCACCCTCTGAATAACTTCAATATGTCCATAAAATAAAATGCCACATGAACTGTAGCCAAATGAACCTCTATTTAACAATACCAACCCTTGCATCAAAACCTATCTTGTCAATAGCCAATGCCTGTCTGTCAATCTACCCAACCCTTCAAATCAATGAACCACCGACCAAGCTTTAGTAAGTTCACATAGCCTTGTCACCCATGCAACTATACTACTCACAGCTAAATCCTCCTTGACCAACTGAACTGTCTTTCCTTGTTCCCAAGCCTGACAAATAAATCTTTCCCACCGAACTCCTTCCCACAACCAGCTTCAACAAAATTTAACCAATCTGGCAATGCCCTACCATAAGCCTTCCTTTTAAAAGGTGTCCCAAGCTGCTGCAGCAAGCATTTAATCCTAATGCAACCTGAAACACCTCATCTAACAGCTTGAACACCACCACTGCCATATTAAACAGATGAAAATGAACCCTAATCCACAACAACTCCTGCTAAAATTTCTTACACTAGATTAAATTGAAACCCCAAATATTCAACATCTCCCCAATCCCCAATCATCCTTCTTTCCTGCTGTCCAAAAAGCCACAAACCAACCCAACCCCAAATTATGTCCCCCAACCCAACACCTCCTGTCACATTTGTAAACAAATGCAAATCCCCAGGAACAGCCCTATCCATCTGCCAAAAGACCATTCCACCAAATTGCTCCAGAGGGCATCACAATGGCAAAACAATGTACCAACTTATTAACCCTTACCCAGAATGAACCAAGTAAACTGGCTGACACTCAATTTCAGTAGCCCAAAATGTGGAACATCCTTAATCCACTGCTTGTCTTTGGCTTTCCCCCTCGAAGCTTATCTTTCCATGTGTTACCCTGCATCTAGTAAGGAATTAAAATATGGACTACATCTGCCTGGAATCCCAAAACAATGCCTTGCTTAAGCCTTCTACCTTCTGCATAGCCAGTGAAGCACCCAATTCCTGACATGTCCCCCAGAACACAAAACCCTACCAACTCTTAAATGTCATACATATACCAAACCACCTCCAATCAGTCCAAAGCGCAAGTCAAATGGTACTCGTGCTACTTACTCTAAAGACCTTAACCTGTTATGTGACATTAGTAAAACCCACATGAGGGACAGATTTGTCTCTCAGAAGATACCACACCTTTTGAACAAACGCACACTTCATGTCAAATAAGACAACTCATTGGCCCTCTTCAAACACAGTTTGTACAACTGGGTGGTTAACTGTAAATTCACCCCAGGGGTTCCTCCCATGTCCCTCTTGGACAAGGGCAATAGGTGCTGCACTTGAAAATAAGGGTTGAACTTGGCTAGCTTGCAAGGGCCCTAGAGCCATTAGCCTAGTAACTTCTTATGATCTTATGATTGTTGTGACTCTGCTCCACCTGTGGGAACCCCAGAGTCCCTGTAAACAATCCCCAACCTTGCTTTAGCCTACCCCTAACATACTTCCTCCTCACTTGCCCCTACAGTACTACAGACCACACCAACTCTGATGTGCCTTAATGAGCATCAATTAAAGTAAGATTACCTGCAACCTTATTCCACTCAGTCACCTCAGCAGCATCCATTGACTTTCAAATTCACATTTATAAGGCCACTGGCTGTTGCTCACTCTGGGCTCCCCATCTATGACTTCATTGTGCCCCACTCCAGTGATCAGAACATCCACTGCAACAGCTTACATCACCTTTTGCACCCGCTTCCTTCAGGTCACCAACCTATGCCCACTCTGCTCTTCCCCACCTGCAAAAGAAAGGAAAGCTGTAAATTCTTGGCACACACATGCCAAAACTTCTTAATGACAACATTAAGTGCTGCCAGGAGCCTACCCTGTTCATCAAATGCACAGCCGCTACACTGGCCCACATCTCTCATCCCCCATCCCCAAGAAAGTGCAATCTTAGCAGCTTCACCCATATGCTGCTTTGGGCTACGAGTGTCCCTAACACAATGTGATGCTTAAAACAACAAGTGAAATACCTCCATAATATACCCATACCTCTCTAACCTCAGTCTACGTTCCAACCCCCCCCGCCCCCAATGTGTGAAAGCAGACCAGAATCATGGGGGCAAAAGATGGACATTCTGTGAGCAAAGAACAGCCTAAATGTTACTGGCATCATCTACGGGAATGCAAAAATTAGCCACAATACATTTTACGGCCATACCTTGTGTTGGCAGCCCTGCACTTTATGAAATTGTGAATGATAACTGGAATTCCAGACAGGAAGCCATCCTAGCCAGTCTGCATTCTTGGTGAAATGTCTCCCAAACATCTATTCAGTAGTCTGCCCATATATGCCCATTCCCTTCACTGAGAACTAATGAAACGTTTCACTAATGCCCCCATCAGAAGTTTGTCCATGTCTGCACAAGCTCTGCAATGACATAAAGCAAGACCCACTATTTGAGCAAACCACTTGACATGCATTTGTAGTACTTAAAATTCACCGAAACTCTTCAACTGAATTCTGATCACTGTAAAAGCTTCCCTCCTACATTGCTCATATACCTTGAGCCAGTGGATAACGTACCTGATTGCTTTGTAATGTGCCATCACTGCAGGACTTTAAGTCCGTAACTCAAACACCTGCTCTTACTCCTAGTGCTTGATCTGCAGCTCAGCATTTCTCCCAAGACTTCATCAAAACAGATTTTTGTTCATTGACTTGGTTCTAAATATTGTTCTTATAAACTTAGCAAATTGCTAGATTAACTCTCTGTTAACTAATTCCAAACTCTCCTGCTTGTTTACCCTGCTCTAACCCAATTCTCCATTACACCTTCATCTTATTTGAATTCTCTTCCTCACTAATATCTTTTCTCTATCTATAATTGGCCTTCTTTCTTCCTCTGAAATATTTTCTCCTTCATTGATACTGGGCCGGATTCACAATGGCTTGCACGGAGTCTAAGAGTAGAGTAAGACTCCATGCAGCCATCATGTCCAACGAGCGATCCACGAACAGCCTGGAGCGGCGTGCAAGAGAGCTCCTAAAACGGCTCTTACACGGACAGGGCTGGGACATCCAAATTACCTCAATTGCAACTGAAAGGTATGCAAATGAGGTAGATTTGCGATTCAGGAAATCCAAACCTGTCCGAGTAAGAGTAGTGTTATCTGCAGAAATGTACTCAGTTGACAACTGAGTACCATTCTGCAAATAGCAAAACGGAGCCGTGACAGCTCCAAATAAAGGTTGCATCTAGTAGAGGAAGCATGCCAATGGCCAAATATACGGCCATTGGTAATGTTTCCCGATGCAAAATTAAAAAAATGAATTTTTTTTTTGTCCGATTTTCCATGTTTAAGCGTAGCGCAGCTTCGCGCAAACGGGCTGCGCTCCAAAAAAAAAACAGAAAAATAAAAATTAAAACCCACAGATGTGGATTTTATGGGTATTTGTAATGTACAATGCAAGGCAATGGCAGGCTGAAGACAACATGGCTACTGAGTAGGGGTTGCTAAGGGGGGAACCCAGTCTAAGAGATGTAACCAAGCATTAGTAGGCAATCCTATGCAAATGAGGGTAAGGATAGTGAATCCCAAGTCTACATAGCAAATGATCACAGTCAGTGGAGTGTAAGACTAGGATAAGGGGAGTAACAGAGTAGGATATAGGTGACATCAGGAGTGGGTATGTATGAAAGAAGATAAGCTCATTGGAGCAGAGTGGCATGTGTTAGCTGTCAGTTGCTCATCACTGGAAGAGGTATGTCATCAGGTATCCTAGCTAAAGTCAAGAAATAGAAGGTGCACACTGTGGGCATCACTAATGTTTCTTGTAAAAATGCTTGCAATGTGTATGCACACGTGTGCGTGCCTGTAAACCCGAATAAGACAGTGTGTGTGCATGTAAACATGAGTGCACGCGTTTAAGCCAGAGTAAGCATGTATAAGGCAGTTTACAGTATTGTGAGTACATTTGCGCTGGTGTGTGCGCTTTTAAGCAGGAATTAGCTAGTGTAACTCCGTCTAAGCCTGTGTGCGTGCGTGTTATCATGTGTACATACGTCTGCGTTAGTGTGCGTGGCGCTGCCCCCCTGAGGAAATGGAAAGAGAAAAGGAAGCACACCAAACAGTAGGAAGTTAACCAGGGAGAGTTAGCAGAGCTAGCAGGTGGAAATAATCAGAATCAGGCAATTACACAGGCAGTAAACCAGCCCAGCCCAGCACTTAAAACACTGCAAACAACTTTTCGCCATGTATTGCTCAGAGACACTGCAGCACTGCAGTAAGCTAAGCGAAGTGAATACTGAAAAGGCTTAACTGAGACAAAAAAATGTTAGGGGCTGCCATTGCTGTCATAAACCGACATATGCAACATGCTGAGGGTGGTGACAATGGGAATGCTGCCAACCAACCCCCAGTGAGGAGACGGAGAAGAGTGTACAAGCCCAGGGTAACCTACCAGGGGCTACATGAGCTGGAGATAGTGGAGCGCTATAGAGTGGACAGAGACCTCATGCAGCAAATTGTTGAGCTGTGCAGGCCACGCCTCACACACAGAACCAACAGAGGGGAACCCATTCCAGTGGAAACCAAGGTATGTGTTGGCCTACGAATACTAGCAACAGGTACATTCCAGAGACCAACTGGTGATATGATGGGGATATCACAGGCATCAGCATCCAGGGTACTGCACCAGTTTCTGGATGCCATGTCAACACATGTCGGTGATCATGTATATTTCCCCAATTCCCGTGAGGTATTGGCCAGCAATATGCATCTCTTCCAGAAAATAGCAGAATACCCTGAGGTAGTGGGTGCAATAGACTGCACACACATATGCATCAAAGTACCAACCGGTGAGCGGGGTAGGGTCTACTTCAACTACAAGGGCTTCCCCTCCATCAACTGCCAGGTCATGTGTGATGCCCATTGCATAATACTGAATGCGTGTGCTGGCTGCCCTAGAAGCTACCATGATTCCCATATCTGGCATCTGATGCAGCTGTACCAGCCATTTGCCAATGGGGACATCCCACATGGTCACCTAGTGCTAGATGCTGGCTATGCACTGGAGCCGTGGCTGATTACACCCATCAAAGACACACACACACCTGAACAGGAACGCCATAATGAGGCACACGCACAAACACGAAATGTAATCGAGTGTGTGTTTGCGCTGCTCAAGTCACGGTTCTGGTGCCTGGACACATCTGGTGGAGCCTTGCAGTACACACCAACTACATGTACCCAAATTGTCATGGTATGTGCTATGCTACATAATATGATCCTGTGAAAACAGCTGCAGCAGGACCAGCATAGGCCTGGGCCAAACAGCCCCCCACCATTGCTAAGGTCATCACAGGCAGAGTGTGACTTGGAGGAGGAGCAACCTGAGCCTGCCCCAGTAGGCAGAAGGAGGTGTGCCCAGTATGCTGTGGCCTTGGCAAAGAGGCAATGCATAGCACATACACTGGTTCAGTAGGAACCCTGGAAATGATACCTCTCTCTGACCAGCACATATAGTAAAAGGGATGCCTAAGTTGACACTACCTGCTTCAAACATGTACAGGGAGTGTAGTATGTGCATCCGACATAGGCAGCCCTGCAGCACCACTTGAGGCATGATTGCCATGTGTCAAGCAATTTAAGGTAGTGCTAAACAGCATTTACCACCATGTAGTACATGCAAACAGAATGCACACACCAACTAGTACAACTGTGGTCAGTGTTGAGTAATATTGGGCAATGTCCAGCAAAGTTGGTGAATGTACAGCAATGTTGGACAAGCCTGGTCTAAGTAGGGCATAGCAGAACAAAAGTCAACATGCTCATATTTGCTTAACTGGTCCTTAAGCGGTCTGGTCTGCTCAGTATAGAAATATAAAGCAGTGATGGGCCTTGAATCCAGGATACTGTGCACCATAGTTAAAGTACTGAACCATTAAACCATGACAGCATTGCACTGTTCAGCCAGTATGAAGGGATGTTGATAAGTCTATGCAAACTATCTCATGGAAACCCTGCAGGCACAGCATAATCCCTGTTGAGTTATGAGACAAAGGTGAGTCCTGCAGTAAGAACAGAACTTGACTTCCAACACACACAGTATAAATGTTAATATTGGTCATGTTCACACACATCCAGAAATGTAGTGGACTTCAGATCGCAACATACTGAAAGGTCACACTGGGCATGCTCACACACTTGAATAAATGAGACATATGTCAGGCAACAAAACATGGAAAGCCTGAACTGGGCATGCTCACACACTTAGGCCATGTCTGACTACAGCAGTGGGCCACACATATCTGGCAGTTGCATGTGTTAACCCAGGAACCTCTCACTATCCAGCAATCTGCCCTGTGCATACAGTTACATGGCAACAGACACTTATATAATATAGTGGAACCCTGTCATGATCAAACATGTTCCACAGATACCTAAGTTGTTCATAGAAACTGGGAAAGTAAAGGCGATAAAGACCTGCAAACAATATCAGCAATAAATATTGTGCATCCCGAGCAGAAGCATAGGTTCAGAGGTCGATAGTAGGCTATCTGCCCTAGGGTATGTACAAGCCTAGCCAGAGTGTATTTGGCTTTTGCAGCCAGAGTACTACACTGTGCCAGTGAATAGTAGGTCACACAAGATAGCCCATGTACGTTTAGGCTAGTGTGCCTCTGTGTAGCAGGGACACAGAAGATATCCCATGGGTAAACATACGATCACCCATACAGCCATCAAGATGTCCCATGTAGGTGGTTAGTGGGTGGCCCTGCCTATGTGAAACTGTGATCACAATCTGGAGTGAGTGGAGGCCCTGGGATAAGAATCTGTCCCTCCAGCATGTCTTATTAACATCTATGCTGAGGTATATGTCCCTGGAGTGTGAAGCTACAAGGGAGTTGGATATCCTGAGGTGGATGGAGCATGTCCATTAATTCTGTGTGGGGTATTACTGCAAACAACAGGCACACATCATATCCGAGTAGGTGGTAAGCGACTGAGTAGAGCTGGGTTTACTGCATCTGAACTGTGCAGGTTATCTGTGTGAGTCCCAACATCTGCTTGGTGCGGAACTTATAGGTTCATAGGTAGATACTAGGCTATCTGCCCTAGGGCATTTATAAGCCTAGCCAGAGTGTATTTGGCATCCGTCTCCCTATCAGATTAGTCTACTGTGCCTCTGTAAATTAGGTCACAGAAGGTACCCTTTAAGATTAGTTTGCTGTGCCTCTGTCTAGCAGGGACACAGAAGAGATCCCAGGGGTGAATTTGCGATTTCCCATCCATGTTTCCATATTTGGCTTGAAGAGGGTCAGCGAGGTGCTATGTCTGATATGAATTGTGATTCTATTCCCGAGTGAGGGGAGTCTCTGGGAAATGAATCTGTCCCTCTAGCATGTCCTTTTTATTCTTGTGCTGAGGTTTAAGTCCCTGGAGCGTGTATCTCTAAAGGACTTGGATTTCTCAGGTGGAGCATGTCCATTAATTCTGGCTTTGACATGGCTTTGTATGTCAGCCATAGATTGCCTCTGAGTAGGTGGTAAGCAACTGAGTAGAGCTGGAGTTTCCTTAGTTGAGCTGCATATGACATCTGTTTGTAGCCCATGATCCTCTTGGACAGGTACTTTTGGGTCTCTCCAGGTGCTGCAGGTGTTGGGTAAGGTGCATCCCAAAAGGGCCATTGTATTCAAGTATGGGGCTGATGACTGATGAGTAGAGGGGCACAATGACCTCTCTTGATGTAGATGTGAACCCTTTCGTGATAAGGTGGCATATATAGAAGGTTTTTGTAACCACTTTGGCAATGTGATTATCAAAGGAGAGATTACTATCTACATTGGTCCCCAAATCTCAAATTACTACTTCTGTACTTAATGGATTACCACCTATGTGGTAATTTGTGTGCACCTTGTTTTTCACAAATGGAATGACTATGCACTTTTTAGCATGTAGCTCGAGCTTCTGGCTCTGGCACCAAACATCCATCTCTGTGAGACCCTTCTGGAGGATGCTTGTGTCAGCTGGAGAGTCGATTATGGACCACAGTTTGCAGTCATCTGCGAACCTTGTCAGCCATAATCCCCCCCGTGTTAGCCTGAACCTCAGAGAAGTATATACCGAACCAGAGAGGTCCCAGCACTGAGCCCTGTGGGATGCCACTTTTAGTAACTGGTTTGTATTCAGACATGGCACCTGTGATTCTGACCATGTGGGTTCTATCCCTGAGCCAGTTTGCAACCCATCTTGTGATATAGGGGTTGATATTTAAGCTGTTAAGCTTATGTATGATTTCTGAGTGGGGTATTGTGTTGAACATTTTTGTGAGGTCCAGGTAGGCTGTGTGGACTACCTTGCCCTCATCCATAGCTTTGGTAACTGTTTCAAAGAAATCAACTAGATTTAAGAGGCAAGATCTGCCCATAACAAAGCTGAATTGGGTAGGGTCCAGTGTCTGGAGGCTCCCAATGTCTTTGTTTATGAGTTCCATGATAATACACTCCATAGCTGTACAGACCAGACTAGTCAGGCTTATGGGGTGAAAGATCCCAGGGTCTGTTGTGGCACCACCTTTGTGGAGTGGAACCACTGTAGCTATACACCATTATTCGGGTACATATCCTGTAGTAAGGCTAAGTTTGAACAGTGACTTAATGTGAGGGTTCAGTTCTTCTTGGAGCTTGTGTAAGACACAGCCTGGGACACTGTCCAGTCCCATAGCTGCTGTGTTTTTTGCTTTGGCGAGGGCAGCCTTCACCTATGCATCTGTGATGTCAGGGAGGTTACATTCAGTTGGGATAGGCATTCATTCCTTTGTGGGTGAAGGGGGGAGAGGTTTGTGCTGAATCTGTCTGCCAGGATGTTGGCTGTCTGTAGTTTTGGTATATTTTGTACCATTATGCAACAATTCAGAGCATATCTGGGAGTTTCCACCCATATTATGGACATAACTAAAGAAGGACTTGTGATTATCTTTAGTGTCTAGGGCAATTTCCCTTTGGAAACTGGCCTTTGATGATTTTATGAGGTATCAAAGTTTCTTGCTAATACTGATCAGAGATGCCTTCCATTTTTGGGATTTTGCTCTGTCATGTAGTAGCTTCCTCCTTTTGTTGTATAGCTTATTTATGGCTGGGCTCCACCAAACAGGTCTCCTGTTTTTGGAGGAGTGAGTCTTCGTTTTATTTGGGATAGCACGATCCATGCATTCCTGCAGGTGCTCATAGAATGCATTTGTAAAGGATTCTGCGGATTGCCTGTATTATCCTCTGGCCCGTGGGCTTTGAAGGATTCCACCTCAGTCTTAAGAAGTGCAAAGTTGGCATTTGAGAAATTCTATACAGTGATTTCCTTGGCTGGGGGTGAGGACGGGATATGGATGTCCATGGAAATTTGTTAATGGTCTGATCTTACCAATGAGGGGTTTACCTCTGGTGTGGAACATAGACTCCCCATGTTGGTGATGACCTGGTCCAATATGTTGTTCCCTCTTGTGGGAGTGGTGACCAGTTGTTCCATTGCATTACAGTTTATAACTTCAAGGAACCATTGGGTGAGTGTGTTTGGGCATGAGTAGTTGTTGCAGTCAATGTTTGGGTAGTTGAAGTCACCCAATAACATAGCTTTGGGAGAGACCTTGATATTCTCCAGTGTTCTCAGGAATGCCAAGTGGGGTTCCTGTAATAGGGAGAGTGTTCTGTAGCAGGCTACAAACTGAAAGGCAGTTTGGCCTGCTGTTAGTTGCACATGGATGGTTTCTGATGCTTTGTGCAGTGCCACTAACCTGGAGGTGTAGGTATCTTTGATGAATATAGATACTACCCCTCCTTTTGAGCTTTGGTCTGAGTTTTGTGTGTGAAACGCATGGTATGAGTTATAACCTGGTAGTGCTGGGGTGCTCTCAGGAGCCTTGAACCAGGTTTCTGTTACTGCACAGACATCGATATTCTCCATACTGAGGAGAGCCTCAAGTGGGTGCATCTTGAGGTTTAGACGTCTGGCATTGAGTAGCATTACCTTTAGATTTTGTATCCTTGGGTTGTCTATGGAGGTGTGTTTGTCCTTTGAGCCTCACCTAAAAAATGCACTATGGGGGTGGCAAGAGGCATGGCCAGTATACAAAAGCCTAAGGGTGACAGATGCAAGCCATCCCTAACGAAGCAACGTGGCTTGTCGGGCATGTCATCCCAGGTTGACAGACACTGGATCCCCATTGAATGACACCAATACTGTAGACAATTGTTGAAATTGATCATTTTGTCTTTATACTCTGGCATCATTCTTGGTGAGGGCAAGATGCTACCCAAGGTCAGGGTCATACCAGCCTGGACTACATGATCAGAGAGCTGCTCTATGTCTCATTTCTTGTAGTCCAGGGAGGTACGTCTCATGTCATTCACACCTGCATGGACAATGACGGAGTCATACTTGTACCTGCTTTGGAGTGACCTGAGTGCTTGCATTATGAATTGGATCCTGCCACCTGACAGGCAGCTTACAGTGACCTTCTCCTTGTTCATTCAGTTGAGTGGGATGTCAGTGTGCCGGACAATAGAGTCCCCTATAACAAGTGTATTTGGTGTGTTGTTTGGCCTTAAGAGCTGTGACTGTGAGGCACACTGATTTTGTGAGATATGTGATTCATGGGTATTGTTGAGGGGTGGCTGTTGCTTGGGTATCTGTGGTCAGTACAGTTGCTGCAGGTGTTGGGTAAGGTACACCCCAAAGGTGGCATTGTAACCAAGCATGGTTGTTATTAGTATAGGGGCACAATGACATCACTCGATCTAGATGTGAAACCATATGGGATAAGGTTGCTTATATAGAAGGTCTGTCCAACCACTGTGGCAACGTGAATGTCAAAGGTGACAGTATGAACAAGTCATGTCCCCAATCACCTAACAACACCTACCATATGTAATGGAGTACTACCTGTGTGTTAATGTGTGGGCATGTTGTTATTCCCAAAGGGGATGACTATGCAACTAATGGCATTTAGCTGTAGGCCATGGCTCAGGCACCAGTCATCCATCTCTGTGAGACCCTGTTGGAGTATGCATGTGGCAGCTGGAGAGGGGATCATGGCACCCATTTTGCAGTCAAGTGTGAACAAGGTCAGCCATATTCCCCCTGTGGTAGCCTGTACGTCAGACAAATATATACTGAACAAGAGAGGTCCCAGGTCCGAGCCATGTGGGATGTCACATGTAACTGGTGTATAGTCAGACATGGCACCTGCAATTCTGACCATGTGGGTGCTATCCTGATCCAGGTAGCAATCCATCATGTGAGATATGTGTCCATATCGATGCTGGTGAGCCTATGCATAATGGACCAGTGGGTATTGTGTGGAATGGTTTAGCAAGCTTCAGGTAGGCTGTGTGTACAACTGTCCCTATGTTGATGGACCTGTTAACTGTCAAAAGAATACAAACGTGTTCAAGAGGCAAGATCTGCCCACAACAACTCTGAAATGTGTAGGGCACAGTGTCTGTAGTTTCCTGATGTCTATGTGTAAGAGTCCCATGACAATACACTCCATAGCTTTGCATAACAGAATAGTTAGGCTTATAGGGCAATATTGTCTGTGGTCCATTCTGGCACCAACTATGTGGAGTGGGAACACTGTTGCTGTATGCCATTCCGTGGGTACATATCTTGTAGTAACTCCAATACTGCACAGTGATGTAATGTGAGGGTTACATCTGTCATGAAGCTCGTGTAAGATGCAGGCCGGGATACCAACTGGTCACATTGATGCTGTAATGTATGCTTTGGGGAGGGCAGCACTCACCTGTTACTGTGTGGTGTCATAGGTTCATAGGTTCATACTAGGCTATCTGCCCTAGGGCATTTATACGTCTAGCCAGAATGTGTTTGGCTTTCACCACCCATTTTAAATTTATTTTGCTATGCCCTTTTTCGAGGTTAGTATACTGTGCCTCTGTCTAACAGTGACACAGAAGTGATACCCGGGGTAAACCTATGATCTCCCATCCACTCATCAAGATTCCTCTTGAAGAGAGTCAATGAGAGACTCTGCCTAACCTGGACTGGTATTTTATTCCAGAGTGAAGGGAGCATCTGGGTTATGAATCTGTCCCTCCAGCATGTCCTATTTATTTTCTGGGTGGGTGTGTGGAGTGTATATGTATGTCCAGTGAGATAGATGTATGTTCCAACCTTACCAATGAGGGGTATATTGCTGGTGTGTAACATAGAGTCCCCATGTTGTTGATGATATGATATTTTCTATTGCTATGTCAGGGAGGTTACACTCTGTTGGGATGGATAGTTGCTCCCTAGAGGGATGGGGGGAGACATCTGCACTGAACCTGTTTGTCAGGATGTTGGCTATGCCAGTGGGTTCAGGGTAAGTGTAGTCAGTATGCAGTAACTCACAGCATATCAGTGAGTGTCCACCCAGGTTCCTGACCTAACTGATGAAGGCCTTGTGATAGTCCTACTTGTCTGGTGCAATTGTCCATGAGAAGAAGACCTTAGATACGTACATGAGTGATCATAGCTGTCTGCTAGTACAGATCACAGATGCTTTCCCCGTCTGGGATTGTGCTCTATCATGTAGTAGCTTCCTCCTGACATTGTACAGCTCATTAATGGCTGGTGTCTACCAGACAGGTCCCCTGCCATTGGAGGAGTGAGTCTTGTTGTTATTTGGGGTAGCACAATCCATGCAGCCACTAGGAGTCCATAGAATGTGTATGTAAAGGATTCAGCAGTCGGAGCTGTATTTCACACTGTCTCAAGGTCTCTGAAGGATACCACCTTGCTTTGGTGAAGTGAGACATTGGCTCATCAGAAGTTCACCAAGATTACCCAGGATGGGTGTGTGGAGTGTATATGTATGTCCAGTGAGATAGATGTATGTTCCGACCTTACCAATGAGGGGTATATTGCTGGTGTGTAACATAGAGTCCCCATGTTGGTGATGATCAGGTCCAATATGTATTCCCCCTTGTGGCTGTGGTGACTGGTTGTGCCATAGCATATGAATGTACAAACTGTAGCGGCTGTAGGGCGAGGTTGTTGCAGCTTGAGTAGTATCCCCAGTCAATATTCATGTATCTGATGTCACCCAATATAATGGTGTTTGTGGAGACCATCATATCCCCACTGTCACCAGGAAAGCCGAGTGTGGTTCCTGAGTATAGGAGGGTGGTCTGTAGTAGGCAACAAACTGAAAGGCAGTTTCGAACAATGGTAGTTGTATATGTATGGTCTGTGATGCTTACTGCAGTGCCACTAACCCGGAGATGTGTGTATCTGTGATGTATAGGGATACACCCCCTAGTTGTGTTGTCTGTTCCAAGTCCTGTGGTCAGGAAACATGGTATGAAACATAACCTGGTAGTGCTGGTGTGCATATGTGACCCTGAACTAGGCGTCTGTTAGTGCACATATATCGCTATCCCCCATACTGAGGGGAGTCCTGAGTGGCCGCAATATGAGGGTAACACATCTGGCATTGAGCAGCATTACCCTTAGTGCTATTTAACCTGTAATGTCCATGTAGGTGGGTTTGTCTTTTGAGCCCTGCTCAACAAATGCACTATGGTGGTAGCAAGAGCCTTAGCCAGCATTCAAATGTCCAAGGGTGACAGGTGCAAGCTGTCCATAGTGAAGCTACGTGGCATGTTGAGCATGTCACCACAGGCTGACAGGCACTGTATTCCCTATGAATGACACCAATCTGTTAGCCAAGTGTTAAACGTGATATGTTTGTCTGTATACTGTGACATCATACTTGGTGGGTGTAAGATGCTAGATGAGGTCAGGGTCATACTGGCCTGGGCTACATGATGACACTGTTCCTCCATGTACCATGTCATGTGGTCCAGGGAGTAACATCTGAGGTTTTACGCACCAGCATGGACAATGATGGTGCCAGTCCTGTACTTGCTTTGGAGTGACCTGACTGCATGTGTTATGTGGCAGATCCTGGCACACAACAGACAGCACAAATGGACTATTCCCTTGTATGGGCTGGTGAATGGTATGTCAGTGTGTCTGACAATGTGTCACCTATCACAAGTGTATTATATGTGTTGTGTAGCCTGAAGGCAAGTGACTGTGTGGCACACTGACATTGTGAACTATGTGAGATGTGGGAATTGTAGTGGGGTAGCAGTTGTGTGTGTGCCTGCTGTGGAGGTCTCTGCTGCTTAGGCAGAGTTCATTTACAGCATCCGAGTATGTTTATGTGTGATAATGTGGTTTGAGTGCTGTCGCCAGAGGATATGTGAGACTGATATGTGGTGTGTGTGGTTATCTTCACCACCTGATAGACTATGCCAGTCATGGGTCGAGAGAGTTCAACACCCTGTATGCCTCTATAGGTGCATCTCACACATATATCTGGGTTTGTTGTGAGGAGGAGAGTCTTGTCTGTGTACATGAGGCAGATGTGACATTGTATAAAGAACACAAGTTCAACCAACACCATGCCAGTAAAGCGTTTATTGCGATCTGGTACCTCGGCCTTTCGCCTTCAAAGGATCACCTGGTGATCCTTTGAAGGTGAAAGGCCGAGGTACCAGATCGCAATAAATGCTTTACTGGCATGGTGTTGGTTGAACTTGTGTTCTTTATGGAAGTTGCTGTTTTTCTATAGATGTGACATTGTGTCTACATCACAATATTCACCAGCTGGACTGGAGAGTGCACACAAAGCCAACTCCTGGGCATGCCAGGATATCATCATGACATGCTCTGTAGTCAGATGACAAAGGATCAGTAGGGTGTTAAGTGTGGAAAGGAGTAACAGGGATTAGTGATCAGGTTTGTTGGTGTTCATAAAGAGTAGCTGAGAAGGAGTCCAGACTGAATCATGACACCTCCGACGGCTATGTCATATATAGCAATGTACACACATATATGTCATGAGTCAGGGCTAACTGTACCTGACTGACAATGCCGACTTCCTGACAGACAGGCCCATATATACATACCCACCTCCCACCGACGATAGTCCATATCATTATACCAGGAGATATCACATGTAGAATGGATGAACAGCTACCCCCAATGCTAAAAGCATGGCATCAAGTGGACTACATTGATTCCCAATATGTGTCATGCATAAACTACAGAACAAACAGATGCTGCACCTGAACAGTCAGCTGAACCTCCCCCTCTACACAGGATGTGGAACTGTTGAATGTGTTACAGCAACATATGGCACTCCACACAAGTTTTGGTGCACAACACACCATGGGATGTACAGTCCAGTATGTCTATGAAGTATGATCTGCAAGCCATGGAGTCCATCATAGTTGAAGTCATAAACCAAGCTATTGGAAGCTGACATACACACAACCCTACTAACCGTGGTATGTTCATGTGCGGATCATGGTTTCCAAACATGCTAGACTGTTTGCAAGGCAGCCACACAGGACATACATCACGGAACACAGCTACACATGTCTCACATACACTTTGAATAGCCCTTTATCAACATCCCAGACACATATAGTGCCCACAAAACCAAGAAGCTGTGCATAAATATGTGCTGACATATGAAGGAATGTTGATGTGTCCACAGATAGATCACACAAGGTAAGGATTATGAGTTCCTGTACCAGCTGTTGACACCTGACAACCCACATGGACCATTCCTGGAATGGCATAAAACAAAGTGTACACACATTACCATGTCCAGTCTGATGATGTCACCACCCTAGAAATACAGACGGAGAAAAGAAACCATTCAGTAAAGCAAATAGCGCTCTGTGCTAATGTGTCTTTCTATAGTATTGTAACATAGTTAGGTAGGGGTTTGAATCCTGCAAACGCTGTTTGTGTGTGGGATGTGTGTGCAATTCTCTTTGAAAGGAGTGGCCTTTTTGAAGACTGGGAAAACACACCATAGATGTACATTCCTCTTTGGAAAGACTGATGATGTCACCACCCTAGAAATACAGATGGAGAAGAAAAAACACCCAGTAAAGCAAATAGTGCGCTGCGCTAATGTGTCTCTCTCTAGTATCATAACATAATTAGGTAGGGGCTTGAATCCTGCAAACGCTTACTGTGTGTTTGTGTGTGGGGGGTGTGTGCAATTCTCTTTGAAAGTAGTGGCCTTTTTGAAGACTGGGAAAACACACCACATATGTACATTCCTCTTTGGAAAGACTGATGATGTCACCACCCTAGAAATACACACGGAGAAGGGAAACCATCCAGTCGAACAAATAGTGTGCTGCGCTAATGCGTCTCTCTCTAGTATCATAACCTAGTTAAGTAAGGGTTTGAATCCTGCAAATGCTGACTGTGTGTGTGTGCGGGGTGTATGTGTCTGCAATTCTCTTTGAAAGGAGTGGCCTTTTTGAAGACTGGGAAAACACACCACAGATGTACATTCCTCTTTGGAAAGACTGATGATGTCACCACCCTAGAAATACAGACGGAGAAGGGAAACCACCCAGTAAAGCAAATAGCGTGCTGCGCTAATGCGTCTCTCTCTAGTACATAGTTAGGTAGGGGTTTGAATCCTGCAAGTGCTGACTGTGTGTGTGTCACTTTTAGTCAATGCAGTGTGAGTTTTGCTTTTACTATGTTATGGCATATTATGATTACAACAGTAAGAGCATTGCACACATCAGGTATATGCGTTGCAAATATATATGTGTACATGTTACCTTAATCGGTACATAGGTGTAAATCCTGCATACTACATGAATACATTTGTTGCCATTGACAGGTTGTGCCGCAGCTTCTCAGATCATAGGTCACATATGTATGTATGTGACAGGCCCATCCACTGTCGTGATCCATGGCCAAGGTCATCTGTGCCACACACACCCATGACAGTTACTTTACAGTAGTGTGAGTGAGGGTATATGCCTGGGGTATATGTCAGGCATGTTCATACACAACCACGACTGCCAATAATGGACAGTCTTTATAGGTGTACAACCGCCTTGTGTATATGCATCCAGGCCTCCAATGTCTCATGTGACACCTTGGGACTCCACAATACCTATGGATATGTGGATACCAAGGGACACATGACATAACATGAGGCTGTATGTACACATTGGTACCCAACATACATGCTGAGGGCTACCACCTATGTGGTACTGACGGGATAGTATGTATAGTACATGTGGATGACTATGCCATAGTCGGCTTACTGTTATACAGCATGTATCACATGACAGGTATCTGTCTGTATGATACCATTGTGTAGGATATGTGTCCCATCCAGGGAATGGATTGTAGGCCACTGCATGCATTACCAGATGTGGATGGACACTTCCCTAGTGTGTTTACATGTACCTAAGGGGGCTATGTGCCAAACAGTTGTGGACACAGGAATGGGTGGCGGTAATTACCACTGGTTAGTGTTATAGTATAGCACCGGCAGGATACAACTGTTACTGAGTTCCCTACCACGTGGTCTACTGGGATGGTCAATGGACAGGCCAACCCCAGCATTGCTGGGGCTGGTACTGCCTAAGGGAGCGGCTGTGAACTGGGGGACATCCGCGACCACTGCCAGCTCTTGCTGGCATGCGTCCGGGTTGATGTCGCAACCGTCCCACATGGTCCTGGCTCATGGATGGCATATTGTGGAGGGCATCTAATGTATCCCCCCAACATCTATCAATGACCTCGGTGTACGTCTGGATGGCACTGGCAAGGTCACAGATGCTGTCATTGATAGCGGTGTAATGTGCCCTCTGCACCCTACGTCCCTGCCTGGTGTACCGTTCCATACGTGCCTGAGCCTGCATTACAGTCCGGAACATACTGGATGTTGTAAGACCAGTGAGGGCACACCTGCCAGGGGCAATACGGCCAGCAGTGCTCCCCTGAGAACCCCTGGACCTTCGCCTATGTGGTACCGTTCCAGGAATATGGCTATGGCTGCTGTGAGGGGATGCAAGTGCCATGACTACCACACTCTCCTGGTCAGTGCCAACTGTATACTGTCCCTCGCCTATGGCCATTGGTGGTGAGGGATGTATTGGCAGTATGAGTGTGCGCACAGATGGGGTTGAATGCTGTGTACTGTCAATTGGTGGACCAACGACAGACCCTGTCAAACCTCCCTGTGTCAAAATACATGCCTCATCATCAGCACTATTCGTGGCAGTGGCTTCAGGTTCCCTGCTGCATTCAGCCAACCCTAACTCAGCACCTGTGAGAAGAAGACAGGAAACACACTTTACAGTCTACACATAAACACTTGCACACATGCACATGTGCACACATGCACACATGCACACATGAACAGTAATACACTCCTCACTATAGCACATACACACACACACCAGCAATCCAACACATGCTCTATAGTGGGTGAAGGTGGGTGTCAGTATCACAAGGTAAACAGTCACCACACATGTCAGCATGCAGAATATGTGTTGCACAAGACCATACAGTGCAAGTGTAGACACCCCAATGTAATGGCAGTATACATGGCTTTGTTGCAACTGTGTCATTGTTCAGTGATTGGCTACACACTGGAACACAATTTGTACATGGACACAACATTGCTGTGCAGGTATTATCAGCTCTGCAATGCCCTGTGCACCATCACTCACACGTATACATGCCATGGCTGCATGTGTTATCTGTGACACATAGATATCAATGTCTGAGTACAGTGTCTGTGTCCAAAGCAGATAATAGTGGGCACAGGTGTAGCACATGCATGCTATGTACACACACGGGACGATTGCTGCATGTTGACATGAAGGTATCCCAATGTTATAATGGCCAGTGTACAGTGGTTATGGTGAGTGTGGAACATATAGTGTGGGGTGGGAGGATGGCATAATGGTTAAGGTGTTTACCTGGCAAACACAAGGTGCAGGGCTTGATTCTCATGTGGGGTAATTGGCTAGGCTTAAAATGGCCCACAAAGGCAATTAGCCTAGTACCAACCTATGAACCTATGAACACATGGCATGTCATGCTACATGACTGCAACATTAAACACTACACATACCCAATGTGTGTCAAGTGACCTATACACCCACTAGCATTCCAGGACATATATGTGACACTTTGGATGGCGACTGCTGTGCATATTGTGTATACTGGCATATGTAAGCACACACACAACATGCTGTGCATATTGTGTATAGGTGCATATGTTTGCACACACACAACATTAAGGTGCAAATCAATGACTATGAGTAGTACTGTGGTTACTGTAACTGGATGGGATGTAGTACCCTGTACCATCATCAATATGCATCCTGTGGTCACTCACAGCTACTAATGTGTGCTAGACCACCGCCTAGCATGCTGTACCTGAATTGCAGTGCCGTGGCTATGTTCACAATTACACAGACACTGTGTTATGTTTTGCAGAGTGTTGCACACACCCATGATAGGACTCTACCCCTGAGGTACAGCATGTGTGTGTGCAAGACATGTGAGATACTGACGTGTGACTTTACAGTGGGTGTGATGGGAAATGTAGCATGTTTTCGTGTACTGCATATTATAAACGTGTTCTGTTGTGTACAGCTGTAGCAACTATGCATATCTAAGGTGCAGTGCAGTGTTGCCACACTTGTGTCTGCTGCACTGTGCAGTGTATGTGCTTGAGGCAGCTACTGACTTTAATGAGATGATTAATGTCTCACAGCAAACATGGACAGCATGCATTATGCGTAGGTGTGTTACGTGTACATGGCCTACACCTCACCTATGACATGCACATTTAATTACCAATATTAAAGTGTTAACACACTCACCAGCATGTACCATCTGCCCTGCTGTCACACCACAGGGACCTACAAGAATATGACACAGTTTATCAGTGGCCACAACTGTGGCATTGCTGCTGTGAGTGAGTGCAGTAATCTAAAGTGGGACAACAGTCAACAGTCACAGATGTGGAGATACTATTCCAAATATCAGTACTGCACACGAGAGGCAGCACAACTGCTAAACACACAGTACACATCTCGCATAAGCATATTCTAACAATACAGGTAACAGTAGTCTATAGCTAGGGCATATTACTTGCATGCTCCATGTTGTCCTGCTGGGTAGCTCCGGCCTCCATGATGACATATGCATGATGTTGCTGCTGCTGTAGGCCAGGAGCCACCATGCTTAGGAGCAGCTCCTCTACTCTGGTGAGGAGGGGGATGTATGGGCGCCCCACCACCTGTGGCAAGCTGTTGCCTATGGATATCAGACGCACGCTGCCGGACATGTCTGATTAAATCACTGCAGTGATGGCGTACCTGCTCATATGTCCAGTTATGCATGCCTATATCATTTACCCAGACAGCAAGATCTTGCCACAGTGCAGTACACTCATGCTGGTGCTGGCTGGCCCTGGAAAAAAGCCGTGCATAGTTCTGATACAGGCTGGCCTGTATGACCTCCTCCTCTGCAGCTGTATACACAGGATTATGGCAATGAGCCATAACTCTGGAACACAATTAAACAATATGTGTGAGCAAGTCATGTGGCACACTTAACATTATGAAGTACAGATATCACTTAACTGCCAGATATAGCATATGTCTGTCTATCAGAGGACACACACATTCAATACCACATATCAGTGCTCAACCCACAACTGCCTGACAGTGGTTGCCGCACTCCATGCAACAAACCAGTATACACCAGTACTCGACACACTGTATTGGATACAATGCACAACATCACACTGGGGGTATATATCAAGCTAATACATGACAAATATCATCATCCAATGCAATGAATGTAATGTACAGTTACAGTATTAACAGTAAACCACCCTAGTCTTTGATGCCATACCCCTACCTAACATATGTGCACGGTTGTTAATATAGCTGGCATACTGCTGTAACAGAGGATACATGTTGCTAGGTACACACACACATACCCTGTAACACACATGCAATTGCGGCCATGGTACAGGCATCATTACACACACATTAGACATACACACAACACACAAATGTATGCCAACACAGATGAGCATTACCTGTGTACCTTATAGTACTGTGTGCCCCTACTTACAGATATCTATGCCTGAGGAATGTGATCTGTGCAGACTACAGGAAACACACAAGACAGTGATACCAGGGAATGTGAACATACACCATACTGTGGTGTTTAGGCCTACAGCTTCAGGTAGTACAACAGTTCATATGTGACCTGGATTCACCAGCAGTACCACTTACTGAGCATACATGTATTGCTACAGCCTACAATGGGACACCACAGTCGTACACAAGGTACTACGTCACAGCATATGCCATCCTACTATGTCTGCATCCCAATAACTGACACATCTTTCTCTGCCTTCACACCTAGGACACAAACTACCATGACAGACACAACCTCAGGCTAAGCTATCACACCTTTACAGACCTTGCACACAGTCAGTATCATACTCATTCCACCTCACATAGCTAGTATTGCACTGAGTACATGTGTGTGCACATTGTGTCATAGGTAGCTACTACACTATTGACCCGGGGCTTACAGCAGCCAAGCCATATGCTACCCTGCTATTTGACACACATGTAATGTGATTACACTTGCTCCTGTCAAACGGATACACAGAGGTGACTCCCAGGGCATATTACCTATCTCCATAAAATTCATCAGGGGTATGTATGACATCTACTAATGAGGAGCCATGTTTATTAATGCTGGGTAGTTTAATCCAGAGTATGGCATATGCGTGTATAGGAACCTGTACTTCCAGCATGTGCTGTTTAGTGCGTTGACAAGGATTAGGGCTCTAGGTCATGTAGCCCGGAGGGATTGTGAGGTGTTGTCATGGTGGTTGGCTGACTGCTATGGGTGTGACATACCTCTGTATGTCCGGCAGTGGTGACCTCTGTGTATGACGTATGCAATGCACTCTAGCTGTGGTTTTGTGAGTCAGTCTGCATAGGGCATGTGTTTGGGGCAGTGTCACTCTTTATTAGGTATGTCTGTGGCCTTTCCACTTGCTGTGGTTGTCATGTGAGGTACATACCACATGGGGCATTGTGAGGAGTAGGGGGTACACTGACCTATATTTCCCTAGATGGCACACCTTTTGTGATGACACGCATAATGAGAGGGATTACAAGACTAGTGTGGAACTGTGATTATCAAAGGGGAGGCTACTGTACACCGTGTCCCATGTTCCCTTCTGACACCTTCAGTGTTGGGCAGGCAACCACCTATCTGGTAGCTAGTGTGTAAAGTGTTTTGGAATGGGGTATGGTACTGCAGTATCAACACTGGTGTTCAGTCAATGCGTTGGTCACCAGGCACCTGTTGCAGCACGCCTGACCCGTGTCTCCTCTCTCTCTCTATATATATATATATATATATATATATATATATATATATATATGTATATATATATATATATATATATATATATATATATATATATATATATATATATATATATATATATACATATCTATATATATATCTATATATATATATATATATATATATATATATATATATATATATATATATATATATATATATATACATATATATCTCTCTCTCTCTCTCTCTATATATATATATATATATATATATATATATATATATACATATATATATATATATATATATATCCGATATATCCATATATATCTGTATATATCTATATATCTCTATATATAATTATATATGTATATAGCTATACATCTACATATATCTATATATCTATATATCTACATATCTATATATGTATATATCTATATATCTGTATATATGTATATATCTATATATATATATATATATATATATACACACACACATGTATATATATATATATATATATATATATATATATATATATATATATACGTATATATCTCACTCTCTATATATATGTATATATGCATATATACAGGTATATATACACATACTTGTAAACATCCATTGCTGTACATATACATGCACATATAGGCACATATACTGGCCACCTTTCATGTTGGGAATATCAATCATTAAACAGTTGTGAGACATACAAGTTTGTAACAATATTGCACAGTGTTGTGCGGAATGCATTTTGCTGTCCTCTGGCCATATAGCTGTAGCAGGCCTCACTGTCTCAGTCCCACAGCATTTAACCACCACATGACATATACCTGCACTGCTTCCTGTTTTCAATGCCACACACTACAACCTACATAGATATGTGCACATAGCAACCTTCAACTACATATATATGTCTAGCCTTCACTAACAGTTGCAGTATGTCCCTTGCCCTATGCACATCTGCATTTACATATAGATATGGACTGTGCACACATATGGAGGGTTCACTGTATGTATAGTACCCTTCAGACACATCATTCGCATCCCACCAAATACATATCTGTTACATACCTTACCTTTGTATTTCTTACCTCTGTCTGTTGTACCTGTTGACGTTTATTTTTCTTTTTAGATTTTTTTTTTTGGTGTCTCCAAACACCTCTGTTTGTTTGTTTGTTTGTTTGTCTGTCTGTCTGTCTCTCTCTCTCTTGCTTGCTTGCTCACTCTCTCTCTCTCCATATGCTGCAATGATATTATTGCATGGTGGACAGCAAGTACAGGCTGCTTTTGTAGGTATCTGCACATGTGCATGTGATGGCCTCTGCACCAATTGGTGCCCACCATTTAGTAACTGCATGCAGCCTGCTGTGTGCTAATTGCAGTTCTCACTGTGATTTCAGGACACTGCTATAAAGTGATAGGTTAGGTAGGCATAGGCCTTTCCGTTTTGCAAGGTGGGGACCACGCTTGTTTGCTGTGGACACTGTTGTGTGAGTCAGAAGGTTGGTATATGTCTCATATCTGAAGCTGGGTTGTAGCCGGTGAAATGCATGTTGTACTAAAACCTGACTGTTGCTTCTTCCAGTACACTCTTCTCAGTGTGTCAGTTTACTCACACCTCCTAATGCTAACACTGGATACATGGGAGTATGTACTTTCTTTTGGAATTAGGAAATTAACTAGCATACAACAGTGGTTATTCCAATGTATTGCTCTGACTTTCCTATATTCCCTTTACATTCACTCCTTGTAATGCCTGTTATATTTCTGTCTTGAAATGTATTACTCTGGCTTTCGTATTTTCCCTTTACATTCACTCCTTTTAATGCCTGTTATATTTCTGTCTTGAAATGTATTGCTCTGGCTTTCGTATTTTCCCTTTACATTCACTCCTTTTAATGCATGTTATATTTCTGTCTTGAAATGTATTGCTCTGGCTTTCGTATTTTCCCTTTACATTCACTCCTTTTAATGCATGTTATATTTCTGTCTGTCTTGAAATGTATTGCTCTGGCTTTCGTATTTTCCCTTTACATTCACTCCTTTTAATGCATGTTATATTTCTGTCTGTCTTGAAATGTATTGCTCTGGCTTTCGTATTTTCCCTTTACATTCACTCCTTTTAATGCATGTTATATTTCTGTCTTGAAATGTATTGCTATGGCTTTCGTATTTTCCCTTTACATTCACTCCTTTTAATGCATGTTATATTTCTGTCTGTCTTGAAATGTATTGCTCTGACTTTCGTATTCTCCCTTTACATTCACTCCTTTTAATGCATGTTATATTTCTGTCTTGAAATGTATTGCTATGGCTTTCGTATTTTCCCTTTACATTCACTCCTTTTAATGCATGTTACATTTCTTTCTTGCAATGTAATGCTCTGGCATTCCTATTTTCCCTTTACATTCCCTCATAGTAATGCATGATCTATTTATTACAGCAGCAAGCTGTTGTATATCTGCTGTGGCTCAGTGGTAATTCATGCAGTCTAGTGTGTCCAAGGTCTGGGGTTCAAGACTGAGAGGGGTATTTTATTTTGCTGATGAGCAGACTACAGGCCTTGTCATACAGAGTGACTAAGGCACTTTTAAGCAGTTGTAAGCGGGTTGGCGCGAGTTTGCGTGATGCTTAGCTATGCTTATCTACGCTTAGCTAAGCGCACACCTGCTGACTACTGCTTAAAAGTGCTTACTCCCACTAACACCCGTGCCAATTTCTTTTAAAGAAAAGAAAATGGGGAAATAGGAAAGTGGTGAAAAAGGGGGCACAAAGAGGGTAGGACAGTAGGAAAACAATCTCGGGATGTGCAGGAAGGATGTAGGGAAGGCCCATAGCTACCCAATTCTTTACCAGCAACAGCTGTGCATATGTTTGAAATTTAGAGTGAAATTTGAAACCTTCCACCCCTGAGAGAGGGGTGAGGACAACATAGTATGTTGTACAGCCAATTGTAATTATCAGTTTACATGTCCAGCAGACATGTGTGCAAAATGGGCAGCTATGTATGGGGCGTAATTTTTTTGCGGGTACAGATTGCCCTTTTTTTTTTTCAGGTAAGAGTGGAATGTGAGGTAAAGGAAGTAGGAATATTGGGGAAGGTGGGTTGGGGAGGTTAACAGACAAGACAAACAAGATGTATACAGGGGTGGAGTATGACACATGTGGTGGGTAAACACAATTGACAGGGACGGATGTTTCGATATCGCAAGCCCATGAGCCCACAGATGGCAACAGTGGAACTGAGATCCCCACCAATTGCCAGTTACCACTGCACCTTCACAGCCCACGCCGAGGCTGTGCTGGGGGTTGGATAGGAGGAGCAGGTACACCCATAAGCTGTGCCACTCTCTCCTCAAGCTGGCATAGGGAATCAGTCACAGAACGCCTGATCTCACTACGCACCACAGCCCGGACCCTTTGGAGGGTGAGTAGAGGCTTTCCTCCAGCCATGCTTGCAGAGGGGGGGTGAGCCCCATCCCCTGCAGCGCTTCGACCCGAAGGTGGCACAGGGCCACTGGAGGAGGAGGTCCTGGGCTGGGCACTGGTGCCAGGTGCAATTGCCAGATGAGGTGGGAGAGGTGGGTCCGCTGGGACCCACCTTCCCAGTTGTCCTATATTTAGCAGTATTTAATGGCATTTTGGGTTAGTAACAAACAACACCATTCCAAATTAGTTGTAACAGCATGCATTAGTATTCCCATTAACCAAACACACATGAATTCCAAACGTTGAGCAGCAAGCATAACACATGCATATTTAGAACAACAGTGGACATTCCAACAGCATGCAGGGTTGATTGGTGGCAACAGGCCATCAGGTTTTGATATGTGAACAAGGCACATGCATTAACGTACATGCAGATATGTATAAACCAACAGGACAAATGTCCGTAGGAATTAATTGTGAATACACATACCCAGTTTGGTGTGGAATGGCATCATTTGTGAACATAACATAGGGGGTATAATATTACATTAACAACTTAAAATACCTATACGTATACTGTACATTCCTACTAGATGCAGATATATATCCCCTACATGTATTAGTACAGTTCACTGTATGTAACATTAGAAATGTTAGTGATGGAGATGTTACTGCTACATTAATATACATTCCATTTGTATTCATATATGTTCATATCTGGCTGTGTTCAGGTAAAGTATCCTGCTACATTTGAACAGTTACGTACAGTTCTAGCAACACACTGACATTTGTGGGATCACAAGCACAAGCTGCTCATGTACCGGATTAACATGTACATACTATACATGAAACAGTTGAGGGCTATAAATATTCTTCTGAGATACTGGCATTCCCATCAGCCAGTTTATATGGGCCTAGACAACTGTGGATGTTCAGTATTTCATACAACTATACTATCTCCATAATGCAAGGGTACAACAACATATCCAAAATGTGGGATGGACACAGTCCAGATATTGTACTTTATTAAAAATATTTCACTCTTTGGTTGCGGCTGTCTCATTCATTTCATTATGTAGTGCATGCAGTATACCTTTATTCCAGACTTCTTACACCTTTATTGGTAGCTTCAAAATCTTTCTCACACTCTCTCACTTATTTTATATTTACATCTCAGGATGGTACTTAATTCCAGGCTTTATTAACATTTATTACTGGGTTACAACAATCCTTTCCAGCTGACTGACTTATTTCATATGTCAGTATATACACGGATGTATTCATGACTTGTCTGTCCTTTATTGATGGATTAAAACACACATTTTCAGGCTGAAGCAGTTATCTGATATTACAATACAGGTGGAAACTCTATTTGAGACTTGTTCATTCTTTATTAATGGATTAGAATACTCTTTTTCAAGCTGCATCACTTATCTGATCTTAGCATACTAGCAGAAGCTTTATTCTAGGCTTATTTGACCTTTATTACTGGGTTACAACACTGAACTCTTTTACAGGTTGTCTCACTTATATTCTATAATAATACCAGCTGAATAATTACTAAGCTGCCTCGTGGCGCAGTCTTACCAGCCTATCAGCATAGGCTTGCTGATTCACGGAACGAACACCTGCAGCTGTAATATAAATGAAGGGATATTGGAACATACCTATCCATACTATAGGCTAGAATAGCATTTCTTACATACTTAATTACATGGATACTTACTCAGTAATGGGGCATTGGGCATCTGACGGGCCTCCTGGATCCATCAGTTCAGTTGGTCCTCCTTTCGTCGCTTCAGGTCCGCATGGTGGTGACGGACCTGCTCACCAGTCCTAGGAATGCCTGTGGTAAGATCATGTGCCAACTGGTTCCACGCCTCTGCCTTGTATGCTCCCCATTGAACCTGGCCATGCATGAGTCGGCCTTCATGTTGGTGGACTAGGAGCCAAACCATATATTTGAACTCCTCAATGCCCCACCTTTGCGCTCTAAAGCGATTGCCCTCTCCGACACCTGCCATCTTGACTGCAAATGGGTATCACAATCAGTTATGGTGAGTATTCCCACTGATGGGGCTTAAATATGCCACATTTCCCGCACTTTTTTGTGATTGGCCATTTTTGAGAATTCTAAGCTGACTGCAGACCTGCTTAGTAATGATTAATCTACCATTTCTACGTATATGTATGCTAATAGTGGCTATTTCTCCTAGGCTGTCATGGCTTAGTGGTTCTGTGCTTTGAGTATGATGTTCTGGGTTCGAACCTTGTCACTCTTTTATTTTAATACTGTCTAGACAGGCTAGGGGGTGTGGCTGCTTTTAAGCAACCTAGCTCTACGTTGCTCCCCGGTGCCTTACCGTGCCCTGGTTGGCGCGGCGCACACATCCACGCAAACACATTGGGCTGGGTAAAGCGCTTTTAAACTTTGTGCAACTCTATTGCGCTGGGTAAAGCGCTATTAAACTATGGGCAACTCTGTTTAGCTGGGTAAAGTGCTATTTAACTATGGGCACCTGTGTTTAGCTGGGTAAAGCATTGCTTAACAGCAGGCTATTCTATATCTGGGTCCTTTAAAAATATATATTTTATTCACTGATACATTGGCCATGTCACTGCTTTTAATAAAATTTTAATCATATGTCTGGTATTATTTCAAATACTGATTTAAACATAAATAAGAAGGGGAGTGGTGGGATTCAAACCATGAATGCCTTCTCCTTGTGCATATGCTCTACCATTACGCCATTGCAATTTGGTGTGACTTGCATAAACATTCTTTCTTATGCTCTTCCATGTCGGAATTGCTAACTATAGCTAAGCAATGGGCACACCCGTGCACACACGCGCAAATACGGGCAGCTATATCATGGATTTAAAAAAAATAAATAAATATTTTACTTTTTATACCTGTGATGGGGGTTTACAGTGTCAAGGAGAGTGGTGTTGGGTGCAAGTACATTTGAGCAAACTCGCTGTTGTGTGTTGACATTTTGCTTTTACTACACTTGCAGGGGCATGGACATTTAGACTGCTCGGCAGTCGGACACGGCCCCTGCTTTCCTACTCGGTCCATGTAAGAGTTACGGTTGAGTCAGTATGCCCTCATGAATATTCATGGCACGCTGACGTCATACCATTCAACTGCAGCCTCCGAGTAAGACTTATTAAGTCTTACACGGAGGATTCGTGAATCCGGGGGACTGTGTAGTGACTTAATCATCTGTATTTAGAATATCTTCCCTTGCTCTATTTTGTACTAGGAAGTCCCTTTGTTTGTTTGTTTTATGTTTTATTACTTGTCAACTGGACCACTATTTGACTTTGGTTTTGCAAATGTTTAACTTGCACTATTTGTTACTCTGATATCTACCTATTCTATTACTTATTTAATTGCTGTTTTATGTTAATTCTGGAGAGTTTCTCCCCGGGCGTCCGCTGAAACAGGGCACATGCCAAGACGGACATACCCAGTCAACAAATGTAAATAAATAAATAACAGGATCTGCATTAGCCTGCATCTCCTGACTGGTAGTAAATCCGTAACCAAATGTATGATATTATCTAGTGACTTCCCGCCATACCAATTTGCCAGCAACTGGAAGTTTCTGAGTAACAGACCAAAATAAGGGGCCAACCATGTGTACCTTCCATGAAGATCTGTACTATGATGAGCTGGGGATACAAAGCCCCACAATGGACAAATTGTAGATATTTCTCTCATAAGCTGAGAAAGATGCTAGAATAAAAGGTCTTGTGATACTACACATTTTCTGAATGATATGAAGTCTGAAACTAAAATGACTGTCCTCATTCAGTGAACTCAGACCTCACTGATTTGCCACTAAAAAAAAAAAATCGTGAAACAAACCAAAAAAATTAGGCAAAATTCTGGACATTCTGCAAAACTCAGTACAGCTGGAAGGTATTGCCATCATGAGTAATGAAGCTCCTTCAAACCATTAATCATGCTACGCACCTGCACGGTTAACAGCTGTTACTCCATGGCCATGCTTTTCCCCCATGAACATGTTCTTGTCTCCTGGAACCCCTTCCAGAAAATCGGCAGCCCTTACTAAAAACATAATGCATACACACCTGAACATATCCCCTCCTGCACCCTGATAATACTGTTAACTGGTACTTCAAACCAAACAGCAACCCATCCCCATCTGACGCTGAAGTGCAGCTTACAACCTTAACCCTCTCAATCAAATGTCGCCAAAAGAAATGTGGGTAAAGCCACCAATAAGACTGAGATGGAGGCCTATAAATAAGGAAAATTTCAAATATTGCTCTTACAACTAAGAAAGTTGATAAAGTAGCAGGTTTTGGATTAGCATAAATTTCCGACCTGCTAGAACCCCACAGCACATGCGCAGAACACAGCCATTATACAAAACAAGCTCGCAGACTGCAAAAAGGTATTTGCAGCTTAACTACACATCTCCCAACTGCTGGAATGGTGGCCGATGAACCACCACCATCAATACAGATAACAGCATTCACTACGGAGAAGACCCCCTCACACTCTTATCTTAACTACCTGGAAATGCTTTCTTGATGCCATAGTACCCCACCAACACAACTTAATCACCATACAACAACAAACCTTGTTCAACATGACTGCTATTATTATTGTTTTTTTATAATGGCCACTAACACTTCCAAATCCCTACCCTGATCACTCAACTCCTGTCTCCCAAATCCTACCACAATGGCTGACCACCTACAAATCCAAAAGGTGAGACTACCATAGCATCTGATCAGGCCACAAGGCAGTAAAATAAACCAATCACTCCAATGACAACAGCACCACAACACATACCAAGGGCTAACTGACTTTGCCATCCTGCAAAGCTCCACTATGGCATGCAACCCAACCACTCACATCAACAGAAGCCCAGTTCTGCAAGGTGTACCACGGCATTTCTGTGGAAAATGCAACATCAACAATCAGACCAGCAACCAGTGTTATTTTAATGCACATTTGAAAGAGAGATTATTACAACAGTCTGATCCTAAGAGGCTGAGAGTGTATTGTAGTCATTGTCAACAGGTCACAATACAAAACTGCAAACCAGTTCACAAAAAAAAAAAAAAAGAGAGAGTCCTGAGACTAGCCAAACATATACATACGTACACTATGCCCTCTGCATGCCAAAACCCAGGCACTAGCTCTAATTACATTAAATAAACTAATAAAGACCTTGCAACCAAGAGCAGCTGCACTGCTACAGGCAAAGAAACTCATCCGATTCCTATCCCCACTGAACAAGCATAGTCCAAGACCAACCTGTACCAGAATACCTACAAGTTGTCATGTTAAATTGCAATAGCAAGTTCACGCCAAAATGTGATTCCTTACCCAATTACACGTGCATAAAACCCATTAAGCTCCTCCCTATCCTTATCTCATTTCCTCCCAATCATCCTTCATTCCCATTTAAACCTTTCATCCCCTCCTACCCTACTTCCCCTACCCTATTAATCCCACTACTATTTCTATCTACCCCCCCTGAAAATGTCCCTGGACAAATCGGTTTGTTACCAAACCTCATTTGTGATAAACTGGGAAAAAGAAACAGCCACCATGCTAGTTGGAACCTATCAAAAAGATGAAATCAAGCCACTCTTTAATCATTACAAAACCCAATGGCTTATCCCTACCAGTAGTTACACAATAAAGGGATCTGGGTGTAATACTTGATTAACAATTAATATTTAGCACATATATTCAGACTGTTGTAAAAAAGCTCTCAACAAGCAAACCATAATATAAACAGCTGTAGAAGCAATAATTTGTATGTCTTTGTTTCACATGTTAAAATACAAAACTTGTGGGAACGTTTATTTTCCAAACTGTCATTTGTACCTGGGTACCTGATACTCTTACCACTTTATTTCTGCCAGAGACATGTTAATGTGTATATATTTAAAATATATTTTGTACAGCACTGTACCAAAATATTTTTTTTTTGCTAATATCAGTAACTCCATTTATGAGTTGTGTCAGTCCATTGACATAGAGGGATAATATTCTCATACTCAGGCTACCTGAGTTTGATTAGCAGCTCTTCCATCTGACAGGAAAGATTGGTATGCTTATCTTTAGAGGGGTTGAGACCATGCTGGACATCCCTCTTCTAGAGCTGTGGCAGGGCCCTGAACACAGAAAGAGAGAGAGGGAAAGAGAGGCTACCAGGCTGGAGGGGGAAGTAGAGGACAGAGCAGGTGTGCTGACTAATGGGCCTGGGGATGTGACATGCACCCAGGCTACTTCCCATTACCTGCCCAGCCTGAGGATGTCATCAGCATAAAGGGGGTTAGACTTAGAGCAGAGGAAAATACAGGAAGCCAAATAATGATGGGCCATTGCCTCCTGCCTCATTTTGACCATTCTATTCCATTTGACTGGAAAACAGTCTGACCAGAGCATGGAATTTTTTCTTTAACAATATTTTTTGGCTGTAGCAACTGACTGCCGGCACTTCTTGACAATATAATTCCATCCTCATAAGTCCCTTCCTGACAACTCCTCACTGTGACCCCCCCCCCCCACCAGAACAGTCTCCTACCAGAAGAGCACCATTGTATTGAGTACTCCAAATCCATGTACAAGCTTATTGGGTGAGAGGCTTTGTGCTCAGCAGATTAAGCCTACCATCTCAAAGAGCACAAGAAGTCTGAAATTCATGGATGATGAATCTGTAAGGCAGGCATCTACCTAACCAAACATTCCAGTTATAGCTGACTCCATTGTAAGACATACAGATGTACCACTTATCAGGCTGAGCAAGGAAAACGTGATGGTGAGTTGCTTGTCTGGTGCCAGGATTCATCAGATCTCACACACACCTTCAAGCTTTTAAACATGTACCAGCATGACTCTTGTCATAGTACATATGGGTGTCAATGACTTGAGGTGGACCTCACTGGAATATATGAAAAAGCTCTCAGACTGTGTATCCCAGGCCTAGCACTGAGCAGCATTCTACCTTCACAATGAGGGTGCCACAATATGAGCACAAAATAATTAACTTCTGCAAATGGCTAAGTTAAAGTCATTCAAAGGAGATCCAATGTTTGTCAGCCTGGGAGAACATAATCAACAGACAATACTGCACACCAGGGATAGCTTTCATCTGTCCCCTCTAGAGTTTCTGTTTTGGCAAAGATATTGGCCACCCCAGAAGTGCCTTTTATAGGTAATGCCAACCTGATATACTTACCAACATAATGAAGCAAGCAAAGGAAGATATGAAGGAGTTACTAATCAATGTTAAGAGCCTGTACAATAAATTTCTCTCCCTACAAGCCCTCCTCACCTGTAGGACATAGACGTCTGTGTAGCACCTGAGACATGGTTTAAAATGTCAGAGAATACTTTGGCTGTGCTGAGCTATAATGTCTGCCACACAGTTAGATCAGCTGCTGCTCAGCAGAGAAAAATGGTGGTGTCTCAGTCTTCATCAGGAAGAGGTTCACATCAAGGCTAGTAAAGTGACCTGGTGCACAAGGAGGGAGAGTGGCCTAATGGTTAATGTGTTTGCCTTACAAACACACAGGGCAGGGTTTGAGTCTCACAAAGGATAATCAGCTAGGCTTACAATAGCTCACAAGGGTAGTTAGCCTAGTACTAACCTATAAACCTTATTCATGTTCAAATAACCATCAGAAAGGTCCCATATTATCTATTAGCTAGCTATAGAACTCCCTCTATGACCCAAGAAAGCCAAAATGTCTATTTATAGGAAATGGAATCATTCAGTATTAAACCCAATACCATTTTCCTAGGATACTTAAACTGTCCAACTATAGGTTCATAGGTGTGTACAAGGCTAATGGCCCTGGAGCCTTTACAAGCCTATCCCACAGGATTACCCTGGCATTGTGCCACCTGACCTTAGTTTCCAGTACCTCTGCCAAGCAGAGCCACTGGAGTGATCCCCGGGGTGAATTTTCTATTTCCCATCCACTCATCAAGATTTCTTTTGAAGAGGGCCAGTGAGGTGCTCTGTTTGACATGTATGGGAAGTCTATTCCATAGCATGGGCAGTCTCTGAGTTATGAACCTGTCCCTTCAACATGTTCTTTTGATTGTGGTAATGAGGTTGAGGTCTCTGGAGCATGTGGTGCAGAGGGATTGAGATTTCTTTAGATGTAGCATTTCTAACAGAGCTGGGTCAGACATGGCTTTGTAAGTCAAGAAGAGATCACCTCTAAGTAGGCGATATGTGACAGAGAATAGTTGGAGTTTTTTAATTCTGTCCATATAGGACAAGTGTTTAAGGGCTAGGATCCTCTTTGTGAGGTACTTTTGTGGCCTCTCCAGTTGTTGCAGGTGTCTAGTGAGGTACATGCCAAATGGGGCATTGTACTGAATGACTGGCCTAATGAGGGAAGAGTAGAGGGAGACAATGACCTCTTTCTTCCTGGCTGCAAAACCCTTAGTAATGAGATCTGCCACATAGAAGGACTTTCTGACCACAGTGGCAATGTGGTGCTCAAAAGAGAGGTTGCTGTCAACCTGTGTTCTCAGATCTCTCATAACGCCTTCTGGGTGGACAACCATCAATGTGGTAATTCATGGGAACTGGGTTTTTCCCAAAGGGGATGACGACACATTTTTTGGCATTAAGCTTAAGGCCGTGGTTCTGACACCAGTCATTGGTCTGAGTGAGGCCTTTCTGTAGGATGTCAGCATCACTTGGGGAGTTAATAATAGCTCCCAACTTGCAATTGTCTGCGAACTTTGTCAGCCAGAGTCCCTTTGTGTTGGTCTGGACTTCAGAGAAGTAGATACCAAACAGGAGAGGACCAGGACCGAACCCTGTGGGACTCCACTCATGACTGGTCAGCAATTTGACTTGTAGTCAGCTACTTTCACACTGATCTGTAAGCCAGTTTGCAACCCACCTAGTGATATAGGGACTGATGCCTAGCTTAGTGAGTTTTTATGTGATTCCTGAGTGGGGAATGTTATCAAAGGCCTTGACCAGATCAAGGTAGGCTGTATGAACCACCTTGCCTTCATCCACAGCTCTGGTGACTGACTCAGAGAAGTCAACCAGGTTGAGAAGGCATGATCTACCCTTCACAAAATCAAACTGTGTGGGATCCAGAGTTTGGAGATTCCCTGTATCCTTCTTTATTAGGTCCATGATGATGCGTTCCATAGCTTTGCATGTCAGACTCAGCAGGCTAATGGGGCGATAGTTCCCAGGGTCTGTAGTCACTCCTCCTTTGTGGAGAGGAATGACTGTAGCAGTGCACCATTCAGTAGGGACAAAGCCTGAGGTGAGGCTGTGATTGAACAGGACACACAGGTGAGGTGCCAGTTCACCCTGTAGTTCATGTAGAACACAGCCAGGAATATTGTCAGGTCCCATAGAAGCTGTATTCTTGGCCTTGGACAATGCTGTTTTAACCTGTGCAGCAGTAATACTAGGTGCCTGGAAATCTACTGGCAATGTGATTGGTCCATTGGGGGTGGAGGGGTAACGTTGGCACTGAATCTGTCAGCCAGTATATTGGCAATATCTGTTGGCTCAGTTTAGGAGGTACCATTGTGCAGTAGCTCAGAGCAAATCTGGGTATTGCCATGGAGATTTTTTTACATAACTATAGAAGACCTTGTGGTTGTCTTTACTGTCTGCTGCAATTCTGTTTTCATAGCTAGCTTTAGAGGATTTGATGAGGGATCTCAACTTTTTGTTGAGGCTGATAAGGGAGGTTTTCCAGTCTTGGGACTTCACCTTATTCCACATCAGTTTCCTCCTTCTGTTGTAGAGTTTGTTTATGGCAGGGGACCACCAGATTGGATTCCTTTTTTGGAGGAGAGTGTCTTAGTTCTATTGGATATGGCAAGATCCATGCATTTGTGTATGTGTTCATACAGTGCATTGGTGTATGAGTCGGCGGTCATACAACTATTTTTCATTTGCATGGGTGCCGTGAAGTTAGCCACCTCTACTTTTAGGAGCCCAAAGTTAGCTTTGGAGAGGTTTTTCATGGTGGTTACCTTTGTGTGTGTGTGGGGGGGGGGGGGTTCCAAAGTGATTAGTTTGTGCTTGGATCTAACCAGGGAGGAGTTGAATATTGGTGTAGAGCAACTGTCGCCCATGTTAGTAATGACCAGGTCAAGGATGTTGCTACCTCTAGTGGGAGTAAGAATGAGCTGGTCCAGGGCATTGGAATTAATGAATTCCATGAAACGTTGGGCAAGTGTATTGGTACATGAGTAGTTTTCCCAGTTAATAGCAGGGTAATTGAAGTTGCCCAGTATGAGAGTGCTAGGTTGGACCCTAATATTCTCCAGAGTGTTTAGCAACGTGGAGTGTGACTCTTGGGACATGGTTGGGGACCTATAGCAGGCTATAACCTGAATCGCTGTCTTACCCAATGTTAGCTGCACCTGTAGTATCTCTGATGCGTTATGTTGGGATACCAGTCTGGATGTGTGCGCATCCTTTATGAATATGGAAATACCACCGCCTTTGGAGCTTCAGTCCAAGTTCTAGGGCCAAAAGGTGTGGAATGAGTTATAGCCTGGTAGTGCAGGGGTGCTTTCTGCTGTCTTGAACCAAGTCTCTGTTACAGCACAAATGTTGATGCTCTCCATTTTAAGGAGTGCTTTGAGTGAGTGCATTGTGAGATTTAGACTTCTAGCATTGAGCAGCATGACCCTCAGATTGTATTTGTTTGTAGCTGTTACAGTGGTAATTTGGTCTTTGGAACACCACCTAAAAAAGGCACTATAGGGGTGGCAAGAGACTTGGCCAGTATTCAGAAGCCCAGGGATGATAGATGCAGACCATCTCTGGCAAAGCTTTGTGGTCTGTCAATCATGTTATCCCAGGCAGACAGATACTAGATTCCCTTAGAATGACACCAGAAACTTAGCCAATTGTTGAAATTGATCATTTTCTGCTTGTACTGTGGTATCATTCTGGGTGATGGTAGGATGCTGCTCAGGGCTAGGGTCATACCTGCCTGGGCTACATAATCTGAGAGCTCTTCCATGTCTCTTTTCATGTAGTCCAGGGATGTATGTCTCAGGTCATTCACACCCACGTGTACAATGACAGAGTCATATTTGTACCTTTTGTTGAGGGACCTGAGTGCATGCATTATGTGGCAGATCCTGGCACCTGACAGGCATCTGACTGTTAATTTCTCCTTATTCAACCTATAGATTGAGAAACCTGCAAAACCACTAGTGCACAAGCACAGAGATTCCTAGACTTTGTCAGAACAAATAACCTGGAACAGTTAGTCAGAGTACCGACTGGGGAGAATCAACATCTTGGAACTTGTCCTTACTAATATGAGGCATCTTGCACCATCCGTTATGTCTCTTCACCACTTTTAAGGTCTGTCCATAAAACCATCTCCTTTGAAACAAAATCAAAACCAGAGTCCCTTTCCAGCCACAGTATCTTTAGAACTTTCTCTAAAACAAGCCACTTACTCATAACTGATAGACTAGCAAGCTTCAGGTCAACAACAAATACAGTAAATTCTGTGAATACATTGAACAAATACCACCACGATATGCCAGCATGTAAATCACTAGTCCTAAGTGTTTGAGGGAGATGGATTTGATAACTGGGGATGAAGGCTGATATAGTGAGGAGGAAGAGTAAAATAATCTGAGTTGGGGCATTTTATTTAATCTGGCTTTTATCTTTGTTGTAAATTAGGATTAGAAAATGTTAGGAGGGTAATGGTTTGGTTTTAGAAATGTAATTTGATAGTTATAAGGGACAGGATTAAGACAGTTTGAGAGAGAATATTGGGTGGTAAACTAGAGTGGGTGTTACTTTAGGAAGTAATTGATTGTTTTTTTTGTAAAGAACTAATGATATTGGTTTGAGGCATTTGTGGGTGATGCTATGGAAGTATAAATTGTAGAGTAAGATGGGATAAGGTAGGGAAGCAGAGTGAGCCCAAGCGTTAGTGAGGACGAATGAAGCGGGTTGAAAACTTGGCAGAGAAAGAGGAAGAACAATCAGTGCCTGAACTTAAACAGCACAGATCTGCTGACAGAGATAAGTAAAAGGAACAATGCAATTTAAAAGACTTCTGTGCTAATAGATGAAAGTCTTGGTTTTGTTGCTGTAGGACACAGTTTTAGTAGGAAAGTTAGTCCAATATCACCTTGACCTCACTAATGGTGATAACAGTAAAAAATTGCACTTACCTGTTTGAGCAACTGGGTAATGTAAGGAGGTTTCTATGGACTTTGAAATGCAAAGTCCAAAAGCTACCCCAATATCAACAAGCTTTACAATAAAAGAAAGAGAATTATGACCAAAAGTAAGAATAATAATTCACAGAAGATAGAGCTGTCATCATTGAAATAAACAAACTGCTGAAGAACTTAGTAAAATCCGCCAAAGCTAACTCTGAGGCAAAAATGGCCATGCAAGCCAAAGACAATCACAAAACCTTTTTTAGTTATGTTCATAATCTCAGAAGCATAACACAGCAATTTACTGAGCTGACTGTGAATGATGTTACCTACATTGAGACTGAAGATATAGCAATCCTACTGGCTGATAAAATCATCTAATCAACTCAAACTTTACTCTTCTCTCCCCTCGGTCTGTGCCACAAGATATACCTCCAACTGACTTGCCTCCAGCTATCAGCTTGACCAGGTCCTGAAACTGTTATCAAAAACTAAAAACACTGTATCACTGGGTCCTGACAATATCCCTTCATGCATCTTACATAGCATTAGCAAAATTTAGACGCCCCTAACAACACTGTTCAACTTCAGCTGCCATACAGGTTTTGTACCAAGTGAATGGAGAACAGCAACAGTCATTCCCCTGCATAAGTGAGAACCTTCCGAAGACCCAAGCAGTTACAGACTTATAAGTATGACCAGCCTCATATGCAAAGCAATGGAAAGACTTATCATGGAACTAATCAATCAGGATATAGGGAACCACCAAACACTGGAACCATCTCAGTTTGGATTCATTAAGGGCAGAACATGCTTACTCAGCCTAGTGGACTTCTTTGAAAAGGTCACCAAACCATTGGATAATGCAAATCAGGTTGCACCATATACCTCAACCTGACTAAGGCTTTTGACACAATCCCCTACTCAGTCATAGTAGAAAAGCTAAATAAACTGGGAACAAACCTTTATGTCATCAACTGTATTATCAACAGGTTCACAGATAGGACACAGGAGATCACCATTGGGGAAGCTACCTCCACAAAGGGACCAGTCACCAGTGGAGTCCCCGAGGGTTTGGTTATAAAGTAAAAGCCAAGACCAATGGGTTCTGGCTGATTATATTTGCAGATGACTGCAAGCTGGAAACAGTTAATGATTCCCCAAATGACTTAGCCATGCTGAAGGAAGATTTGTCTCAAACAAGTAACTGGTGACAGAATCATGGACTGAAACTAAACAGTAGAACATGCATTACCTTATTGTCTTTGAAGTTGTCTACCACAGGGAATTACCATAGTGACAAAATACCCCTAAGAGCTGACCTAGTTCAGGATTTGGGAACTTATGTGGACAGTGCTCTAACTTTCGACCAACATGTGCCCTTCTATACTGTGCAGCTTATAAAAAATGGATTGTGACTAGACTCACAAGTGTCATTGCCACTTATTACTCAGCCTTCATCAGGCCAGTCATTGTGTATAATGTCCCCTTTGGCTTGTAACTGTACAGACAGTTCAACAACTGGAATACTCACAGAGATACTTTTCTAAAATGATACATGGCCTAAGCAATATGTCCTACATGGACCATCTCAAAACTGTGTCACTATACTTGATATTCTACAGACTGCTAAGAGGTGACCTGTGTCTGGCATGCAAGGTATACTCTGACCCAGTGGTGATGGACCTAATGCACAGCAACAAATCATATGGTATCAGAAATACTCAACCAAGGGATCTAAACCTCTTCTGCAACATCAACAGCATGGTTATATCTGGCAGGGGATATTACTGCTCTGGAACAGACTCCCCATCTACATAAAACAAAGCTCATCCTTCTCCATATTCAAGCACAACTTGAATCTATGGATGGGTAGTAGAAAATTTACCCCAGGAGTGCCCCTGCAGTATTACTGCAAGGAGGCAGCTCATAAATGCTTTATCCCTCATATGAGTCCCCTCTAATTATTTGTGGCAGGATCCCAGTTATTCTCACTAGAGATAATAAGGCCTCTCAAACTCCATGGAATAGGTTAATTCAAGCACCAAAGGAAAGTTGGCCAAGATTAAAATGGCCCACAAGGACAGTTAAGCATAGTATCTACCTATAAAACTGTGAAATATGATATAATGTCATGTTAGTACAGTTATAGTGTGCTACACAACTCCCTATTAAAATGTTGGCACTTGAATTGCCAAGTGTCGACTCATTGAAAAAACAAAGACCAAAAATCCAGGAGAAGAGTGAATCTCAAACATCACTCTTCTCCTTTAAACTTCTTTTTGCAGGGACAAGCCACCCCCACAAACACACACACACACACACACACACACACACACACACACACACACACACACACACACACACACAAAACCTCTGAACTATGAACTCCAAAATCTCCATACATCAGAGAATATGGCTTATTCTGAGAAATGTCCATTTCAGACTTGGTATATGTAAATATGTCTGTTTTTAGGTCATTCAGTCTCTGTGTTTCAGGACTCACTCTAGTGGGTCCCAGCATTCCACTGGTTACAGTGCTGCATGCTACAAGGGCAGTATTATAAGATATAAAGCAGCCACTAAATCTGCAGCTAATGCACTGCCTCTTTTTAGTGCTGTTTAGGTCTCAGGTGATGAAAAAACATGATATTTTTCCTCTGTCTATCAATACCTCAGTAAGATACCATGACTCACGAAAAGGTCTCGTTTTAAAACTGACAGCTAGTTGGACAACTTTGTTGCTGTCAGTTGTCTTTAAAAATATTGAAAATAATTTACTGTATTGGTTAGAATGTCAGCACTAGTATCATTATGAACATGTCTGTGTGTACTGAGTAACCAAGTTTACTTGTTTCTAAGTCTGTTATAGTTTAAAAGTTATGAACATCTGTGCCAAGAATAAATTAGATTAGGATTTTTTGAAGAACATGTCAGGATGATCACTTCTTCCTGTGGAGTACATTAAAGCCTGCATTCTTGATATCCAATGGAGTGAAGAAGTTAACAAGGTAAGGCCTTTACAGAAGTATGAGTTGCTGTCTATTGTAGGCTGGCAGACAAATGAAGATACCAGACACATCAAACTTGGCTGATGAATAAGTCAAATTAAAATGAAATAAGTAGTTCAACTCATTAACACCTAGCAACTGTGGAATGTCACACCTTCAACAGCCTACAGACATTCTTAGATCTATGAGTAATTTCTTCTAATAAACCAGATTAAAGAACATAAGCCACACAAATGTACACATCTTGTCAATAATAAATGGTATTAAAAAGTCCTAATAATGTGTTGTTTAACAAAAAGTATTATTTACAATGATAGAAGTCAGTCTATTCAAAGTTTTTTCTGTTACTAGTATAATATAGTACTGTGCAATAAAATCCAGAATGGTATTTTGCTCTACATTTTCACAAACATCTTTTCATATCTGGGAAATTGTACAGTTTAGACTTATGGGTATTCAGAAACATGTAATGCACTGTACTTAACATCTTTCTGGCAGGTCTGCACAGTGTAATACATGATCTGATGTTGTCAGTTTTCATTCTATCCTCAACTGGCGGGTTCAAATCCAATCTCTCGGATCAGACTTGGAATGTTGGGACCCACTATTTTCTTGAGTTTCTCCCTTACCCATAATGCACCAACCCTACGTTACCTCAGATCTCATTTGCCATTGTATGCAAAAGATGTGGTTGATCATAGCTCTTCAGTGTTTGTCAGATAAGTATTATTATTATAATTCTCAAATCTAGATATTTTCCAGTTTCACTTAAATTCTTCTATCCCTTACCTTATCATAGAGTTAGTACTTTTCTAAAACACTATTGTTAGTATTTCTTCACCTTTTATTGGACTGTCATACAGTGCGTACCTCTTGAATTTTATTGTCAGTATTTACTGCCTTTCTACACTTGGTGTACCCCTTTTCACTACCATTGCTGGTAGTTTTTTCTACTTCTTTTTCTTCTCTCTCTCCTAATAAAAATGTCTGTTCTTACTCAAATTTTGCCTTTACTTTTATAGTTTTTGGCTATGGTGGAAAAAGTGCAGGCACAAACTTACTACTGTGTGTGTGTGTGTGTGTGTGTGTGTGTGTGTGTGTGTGTGTGTGTGTGTGTGTGTGTGTGTGTGTGTGTGTGCGTGCACTGTCTGGGACCATTACATCTTCAGAAAGATTGTTCCATATGCCATGGATTCAACCTCAGGGTACTTGTAGGAAGGAAAACAAGCTTATTTTAAAAGGTTTATTACCTTCTGCCTTTGGAGAGGCTATATCCGGAGATCAGTCTCTCAAAACTAAACAATCGAAATCTTCTTCTGCAAAGCCTTCTACATCTTCCAAGGTTTCAGAGCCATCCAAGAAAAGAGCCAAAATGGATCCAAACTCACCCTCGGATCTGCAAAAGGAAAATTGATGGACCTGACTTCCTCAGATCTGACAAAAAAGGTATCGGATCCATCTACTTCCAGCCCTATCAGTTCAAGTGTTATTTACCTACCCAGAACAAGATACTCACCCTCTGTGGACCCAGTGCCCTCAAGGGTGTCCTCACCTTTCTTGGAGCATCACCAACCCAGGTCCCCCTCTATTGTTTCCACTCATTCTTCCAGAACTTTGATGAAGGAAGATGCGAAAACAGTAGTGCAGAAGATTCTCTCAGCACGAGTCAAATGAGTGTCTTACCGGCTCCTACTCATTCTGGTCAGGACGTCCATTATTCAACCGCACCCCTATTACAAGTTCCTTCTCTGACCCTTCAACTGTCTCAGAGTCCCTGAATCCAAGCAGTCCTCAGATCCAAAGATAACAAAAGCTTACTCTGAGTGTTCCAGTACAGTCAGATCCTGAGAGCTCTTGAAGCTGAACTTTCCCTGTCAGATCCAAGGTGTTGTCAGAGCAATCTCTGCACTTCATAGCCTTGGCACTGGATAGCTCACCTCTGGCTTCCACCTCAGGAAGACTGCTTTTTGAGTGGGGGAGGACAGCAGTCCAAAAACTTGGCTTTTCAGATCCAAGGTCTTCTCTTTCTCCAGAGCAGCCTGCCTTCGAGGCATTGAAGAGAGTTTTGTCTGCCTCGGCAGAATGGATAGATCCAACCCCCTTGGATCTTCAGCCTTCTACCTTGATGTCTCTGTGCTAGGAGCCTCATCACTCTTAACCACAGGGACAGCCAGTATGAGAACCCCAGGCTTCCTAACAGGCTATCTCGATTTCTTCTGATACTTCCCCAGAGAATTCCACTGAGGAGGTCCCTAGGAAGAAGATGTAGAAAAGGAAGCCCTCTGATTCCCCAGAGGAGTCGGTCATGGAAGATATTGACTTTGATGAAGGTGAAAGGTCCCCATGGTCACTTCCTGAAATGTCTCATTTGGAGACATCCTTGAGATCCTAAAGCACAGAGGTGGTTGGATGTCCAGCAATCCTTCATCCAAATAGTCTGTATTCCTGGTGGCTTTTGATACTGGCCTGTCTACCTCCTGGATTACTCTGCCAGTCAACGAGCTTATTGGGTTAGTCCCTTGGTGGGTGTGAAAGGAACCTGACACAGTTGAACTCATACCTAGAAGCCTGGACAAGATTATGGCATCAGCTTTGGATAAGCAGTTTTGGGGTAAAGGGGTGCCTGTTGATGCCATGGTCATGGTGGCAGCCAGCAAAAAGGAACTTGCCGAGGAGAGTTCCACTGTTCATCCCACTAACAGGGAGTCTAGGACAATGAACAGGTTTGGGAAGCATGTCTATGCTTCAGTGACCTTCACCTTATGGTTGTTGAATTATTTGGCACATTTTACGAGATTACACAGGGATTCGATTAAGGAACTCTCAAATACCCTCTCAGGATCCATTTCTGCAGAGATCCAATCACCAGTGACTTCTCAGCTGGCTACCCTGCAATCAAGTTTGAATTCTTCCATGAGGCTTATTTTGTGTGTGTCAAAGGAACCTCAAGGGCAGTGGATTCAGACATTTCCATCAGGAGATATGCCAGGATGCACTTATATGATTTTGTGGAGGCCTTCAAGTCTTTGTCGGTCAATATTATTTTTGATGGCACTTCTTTGTTTGGCCCCAACATGAAGGACACATTATCCAGGTGTGAGAAGGATGGAAAGACCCTATCTGCTGTGGGCATACATTTTTCAACCCCTCAAAGATTATTTTCTAGGAATCAACAAAGTGGTAAGAAGATGTGGTTCAAGAAATCCCAAGATTCTTTCTAGGACACACATGGAGGAAGTTCCCCAGGGGCAGAGGAGGGACTCCAATTGTTGATGCTGCACCCATGGAGAGGTGGCTCACAAAAACAGGGATCCAGAGATTTTGTCTTTGACAGACCTTACCAGCGTTCCTGAAAGGAGGCCTGCTTGCCCACCTCTGGAGGCAATCAGAGGTCAATAATCCCTGCTCTGGAGAGCCTGGTTATGCATAACAAAAGATACTTGGGTGCAGAGGATTATTTCCAGAGGTTATATAATACCCTTTTCCCTTCCACCTGCAATCTTAAGAAAAAATCCTTGATGTACTACCCAATCAGAGGGAACAAGCAACAATTAAAATACAAAAGCTGCTAGAAAAAAAGAGTCATCCAAGAAGACCTGCCAGACCAGATAGAATCCAGAACTTACTCAAGGTTCTTTTTATTGCCAAAGAAAACAGGGACCGAAAACCAAGTTTGGATCTCAGCAACTTAAGCAAGTCATTTTAATGAACCAAGTTTCAGATGGTCATGGTTCAGTCCATTCTCCCTTTTCTGGGCAAAGAAGACTGGATGTGGTCAACAGACCTTCAGGATACATGCTAGCACATAAAGATGAATAGATGATCCAGAAGGTACTTACACTTCCGGCTGGGAGCCAGTCATTACCAGTTCAGAGTTCTGCCCTTTGGTCTCACTACAGGCTCCAGGGTGTTCACCAAATGTATGGCAGTATTAGAAGCTCATTTGAGACTGCAAGGATTCTGGGTGTTTCCATATCTAGATGACTGGCTCATTACCGCCCCAACCAGGCATGAATTAGTAATGGCAAGAGATCAGGTTCTCCAGACACCTTATCTGGGGGATAACCATAAACTATGACAAGTCTCAACAAACCAACTCATAATTTGGAATTCATCAGAGCACTGTTCTGCACAAAGTCAATGATAGTGTCACTGTCTCCCTCAAAGGTTTATACTATAAGATCACAGGTCAGAAAAATAATCTGCAGTACAAAGATTCCAACCTGCATGGTCCTTTAAGCTCTGGGATCAATGTCAGCGGCAATAACACTAGTACCTTTAGCCCGATTTTACATGAGGATTTTACAGTGGATGCCAGCAACAAAGTGGTCAGTACTTTACCAACCCATGTCAACTCTGATAAGAATCACTTACATATGCAAGAGAGATCTCAGGTGATAGATTCAATCAGATCAGGTTCTACAAGGCCTTTCATTCGTTCCCCCTCAGCCCAAGGCCATAGTGACCACAGACACTTCCCATTTGGGGGGGGCACTTTCTGAGGAAAGCAATCCAAGGCACTTGGTCCACCAAAAAGGCCAAGTTCCATATCAATGTCAGAGATGAGAGCAGTGCTTTTAGCATTGCAGGGCCTTCAAGATGCTCGCTCTTTTGTGTTGATTGCAATTCAAATGGACAATACGTCAGTAGTTTGGTACATCAACAAACAAAGATGAACCAGATCTTACCCCTTGTGTTGAGAAGATTTCAGAGTGTGGCAATGTGCAATCTCATCCAACTGCTTTCTCATAGCAATTCACATTCTGGGGCAGTCCAATGTGATAGCAGACAAGCTGCACAGGTGCATTCTACTATCTCATGAGTAATAACTCAACAAGAACATGACAGAAATGATTTTTCATCAGTGGGGCCAGCCTCACTGCAATCTTTTTCCCTCTCCCCTAAACAACAAATTCAGCAGCTACTTTGACCTAATCCCTCCCACAGGGGGAATCACTGAGGGAGGCTCTACTTCATGATTGGCCCCCTGATCTATCATGTGCCTATCCACAATCCCACTAATTCTGAAATTCCTACAGAAAGCTGCCATGTCGAAGAGCAAAATCATCCTCATTGCACCTTACTGGCCTTGGCACATTTGGTTCCCCTTCCTTTGGCCTCACTTACTTCACCAACTTTGGGTTCTGGGTCAAACTCCAGACTTTCTGTCTCACCTGGCAGGCATAATCCATCCAGACATATCAAACCTCAGGCTGACAGCCTGGGTTCTCCAATTCCCTTAATAGCCAGACAACCTATGCTCTCTTCCCCTGTCCAACATATACTTTTATCTTCATGTAAACATTCAATACGCAAACTCTATTCCAGTAAATGGAAAATACTTCTGTATTGAGCACATCAAAATCATGCTGAACCTTTTTCAGTTCCGATACACAACAACCTTGAATTTCTGGCCCTACTTTTTACAGAAGGAGCTAGTTCCTTAACTGTTAAAGTTCATTTAGCAGCGATATCAAACTTTCACATTGGATTTGAGGGTTCCTCATTAGCCTCTCATAAGTTGTGCAGAGCTTTCTTGCAAGGCATGCTTCTTTTAATACCTCCTTTTAAAGACCCTACTCCCCATGGGATCTCACTCTGGTACTATAGGCATTTACGCATTCCCCCTTTGAACCAGCAGCTAAGTGGGACCTTAAATATCTTACTTGGAAAACATTTTTTTAGTAGCCATTACATCTGCTAGATGAATTTCAGAAATTCAAGCATTAGCTTCAAAACCTTCATACATGATTTTTCACAAGGATAGAGACACATTACGAAACAATGTATCCTTTCTTTTCAAGGTGGTGTCAGAATCCAATATCAATCAGTTCATTAATTTGCCAGTTTTCTTCTCCAAATTTACTAACAAAGATGAACACATGTTATATTTACTGGATGTTCACAATTATGTTTTTACCTGCACAGGACAAAAGTCATAAGAAAAACAGACCAGCTGTTTGTTTCCTTTGCAGATTTGAAATTGGGAAAACAGCTGCCAAAGTAACTTTAGCCAGATGGCTAACTGATTGTATCTCATTTATTTATTAAAAATTAAGGGTTACATTACCACAACCACTATGAGCTCATTCAACTAGATCCACAGTGACGTCTTCAGTTTTTCTTTCCAGGATGTCCATAGACGACCTATGCTCAGCAGCTACTTGATCTACTCCCCATACCTTTTGTTACTCATTACAAATTGGATCTGGACTCCAGAGACAGAGCATCATTTGGTTCATCTGTGCTCAGGAACATCCTTCCTTGATTCTTCCTGGGATTTTAGGTAGCTGGGGACTCTATCCCATCAATTCAGGATAGAATGATGAATATTGACAACATCAGATAAAGAAGTTATGTACTTACTATAACATTCCATCTGTGTTGTTCATTTTTATTCTTCCTCAACTCCCCACCAACAAACCCCCGTCTTTTGCAAACTTCTGGAAAAATGAGTTTTTAGGGGACATCATTGTCCTTTATATTGAGCCCCAGCTATAGTCTTTTTTATGTATTGACTGCATGCCATTTTTCACCTCCTTTATCTATGCATAGTAAATATTTCCTTTTTGGCAAAATAAGCAAACAAGATCTGAGTATACTTAGGGTTGGTGCATTATGGGTAAGGGAGAAGCTCAAGCATTTTTGGTTGCCACAAGCTTTAACAATGGCCAAGTCAGATTTGGGGGATCAAATCTGAACCCATCAGTTGAGAAAGAATGAAAATGGACAACACAGATGGAACATTATAGTAAGTACATAACTTCTTTTATCCAATTCAGATACCACTGTATCACTACCTCTGTAGTACTACGTTTCCACTTCAGATACCTCTGTATATTCCCTCTGTAGTACTGTATGGTTCCAGTTCAGATCCCCCTGTAGTACTCCCTCTGCAGTACTACTTTTCCAATTCAGATACCACAATAGTACTACCTCTATAGTACTACATTTCCAGTTCACACATAGAGGCATATTTGAGGCTGTTGTGTGTGTGTGTGTGTGGGGGTGTCATACCTCTGAACCTCTTAGTGCAAGGAATCTGGACAAAGCCAAAATAATATTGAAACAAGGGCCCAAAATAGAGACAGATTTTAAATATTGCAATTAAACACTTAGGAAGTTGTTATAATAGGTTTTGCATTAGCTTCCATTTTCTGTAGAGAACTCAAATGTTTGTCAATATTTAGCAACTTCAGTTCTCAATCATATACCAAAAAAACACAGTTTTTGTGAGGAACAGACCAAGAACTTGATGCAAAAATATGGACATTCTGCAAAATTCTGGACATTTGGGAGTCATGGTGTGTGTATGTTGGGGGGAAGAGTGTGTGTGTGTGTGCGTGTGTGTGTGTGTGTGTGTGTGTGTGTGTGTGTGTGTGTATGTGCGTGTGTGTGTTTATGCACACACAGGTCTGTGACTGACTAGGTGTCTGCATGAGTGTGCATCTGTTACAAGTGTGCATGTGTGTGTGTGTGTGTGTGTGTGTGTGTGTGTGTGTGTGTGTGTGTGTGTGTGTGCTCTTGCATGTGTCTAAATTACACTATTAGAGCACAGCTGTTGAGCCCAAGTACAGCTACAGTTTGTTGAGTACCATTCACAAAGCTAGAAGCAATTTTGTTAATGAGACATGGGCTTTTACACGAGAACAAGAAATTGCTTTCTGGGTGCTTATTGAAAATTTACCAAAATTTATATCTTAGCAAGTCATACAGCTTATCTAACACTAGAACCAGCAACCTGAGCTTTCATCAACTAATTAATAGAACACAATGGACAAACAGGTTCATCACGCAGCACCTACCATGTCTGGAATAAACGTTTTTCTGCAGGTTAAGCAATGACAATTCAAGATCTTCCTTCAAAAGTAATCCAGATGACTCAATATGAACTCCTAAATTTATCTTGGAATTAACAGCCCTCTCCCTCCTTGAGAAAAGAGGTAAAACATGATGATGAATGTTGGCAAGGCATTCATGGTAATCAGACTAAAACAGCCTTAAAACTCATATGAATTCTATGAAAAATATGAAAGTTATTCCTATTTGCATAATTAACTATATATATATATATAAGATGAAATATCTTGCAAACTGTACAACTTACAATACAGGTATCAATGACAGTTGTAGATCAGAGTGCATATGTGAGGTGTGCTGTGTCTTTAAGAAGCATGTCAAAAACTGTCCGCGCACATGTAAATGTTAAGACATGTGCTATTCCTATTCCCATTTCGAGAGAGCAGCCAGAGAGAGAGAGAGCATGCATGATTTCAGTAGTTAGTCTGTATATAAGTTACTTGTCAGTTAACTCCTATCGTAATGTGTTTGTATAAAGTAAAACTGCTTGAACAAAACCCACAAAGACTCTTCTATTGTGTCCAGAGTAGGAGAGTGACATAGTGTTAGAACTGGGATTGCAGAGAATAATATTCGAAGCCATGAGGTGCAGAGATGATAGTGAAGGTAAAATACAAAGAAATGATCACAAAAAGAGCCACCAAAGAATCAAAGGTAATGAGAAACCTCGCAAGCTGTTTATTTTATATGATAAAATGGGGCATTACAAGGGCACAAACAGCATTATTAAACAAACGGAAGGCATAAAAGGTTTATTAACCAAGGGAAATGTTTAAACAAAAGTATTTGATGAAATGATTAAATGAAAAGCAAAATTTTCATGTTTAAGCAAATTGAGTGTGTTTAAAGCAAAACGAAAGTGTTTGGGGCAAAACGGGCATGTTTAGAATAAAACAAGCACAGAAAAGTTGCAATAGGCATGAAAAGAAATGAAACGAGCAAAACAAATATAATAAGGGGAAAAATGGCACACTGAGCATGAAATAAAGCAAAGCAAGTGCATGTTTTGGCAAAGTGTTGTGTTTTGGCATAACTACGACTTTGCATTGTATGAATGGCATAACTAAAGTTATTCAAAGTATCTCAAAGTGTGGAAAAGTGCTTACAATGTGGGCTTATTACTGTGTATGTATTTCAAAGAGTTTTTGTGTGCAAGGTGCAAATATTTCATGAAGTACAGTTAAAGTATGGCCATTTCAAAAAGTTTATTGTGCTGGGTGTGTCTATTCACAAAGTGTTGCCATTACAGAGTGTTTCTTGCACTGTAAAGAATTGCCTAGCAAGGTACCGCCATTTTGGGAGGATTTCAGTGTGTTGTGCACAGTTTATTTGCAAAGTGGAATTACTTCGAAATATTATTGACTTAGAGCTTCTCTTGCCCAGTTTATTCGCATCGTACAGTTATTTGAAATGCTTGTTAAAATGGTGATAAATTACTTTAGCGGAACAATAATTTCAAGAATATTACAATGCCCTAGAGACTTATTTCACAAAACTCAGTTACACAGAGCATTGTGCAGTTATTTGATATGTTTCTTACACTGATAAGAGGTGATTTATTGTAATACAGTAATTTCAAGAATATTACAGTGCTCAAAAGAGTTGTTTCACAGAATAAGCTCATTGCATGATTTCGAAAGCCCAAAAGCATAATTTCAGAAGTGCAAAGTTACAAATACTGGCATAAAGTTTGGCATATGTGTATGTGTATGTGTATATGTTTGTGCTTATTTGCAAAACCCTTCACTGGTATGTGTTATTATGGCAGACAGATTTCAAAAACACCTCTTGTATTTGATCAGAATGTTGCAGAGAATTGGAGAATATTTGAGCAAGAGTACAATATTTTTAAACAAGCAGCTTAAGCAGACAAAGATGCACACACCAGAGCATTCATTTTGCTAAACCTAGCAGGGTCAGAGGCCATAGAAAGAGAGCATTCATTTGTGTATGCACCAGCAGTATATGAAGGGGAAGGTGAAAGTTATCATATTGTTGTACAGGCCAAATAAAGCGAAGACCCAGAGTGTTGGGAGCACAAGTACAGAGAAATGTGTAAACCCCAGACAAATATCACCATTAGAGAGGCATTTTTTTTTTACATGAGAGATCAGAAACCAGGGAAAATTTTTGCAGCTTATATACTTGACCTAAGAAACAAAGCTAAGGCATGTCAGTTTGGTGACTTACAAGATGAGTTAATAAAGGACAGACTCATGCGTGGTATTAATAGTGCTGCTGTGAGAAACATTTTGCTTCATGACAATGATTTAACATTGAGTAAAGCCCTAGAGATTTGTCAAATCTATGAAGTGACAGAAAAACGCACATGTATGCTTGCAAGTGACAAGAGCATGGTGTCAGTAGGATCCAGAGTAAATGCAGACAGCATGTAACATGTGACAAATAGAAATAGGCCTAAGCACGTGGCAGCCACAACCCCTGCTAAATCATCAGGGAAACCTCATAACTTTCTAGCAAGTTCTAAGACCAGTTCAGTTAAAAGAGCATGCTCAGGCTCAAGCTCAATACAGTACAACCATGAATCAGTAAAGCCCAAATCTAGTTTTATTGTTAAATGTCACAATTGTGGTGCAAATCATGAGTCTAAAAGAGATAAATGCATAGCATTTGATCAGCAATGCCACAAGTGTAAAAATGGAACCATTTCCAAAAGTTTTACAAATCAAGTAAACTTCATACAGTTGTAAGGAAAGGTCACACAAAAAAGCAAATTGATCAAGTAGAGCCGAAGCAGTCAGCATTCTATGTCGATGGTGTGTAAGTGCTTGGTGAAAGAGCTGATACAATACATTTATTAACAAGAACCAAAGTGTTTTGTACTATCTGGATTAATGGAAAATCCACAGAGCTTAAAGTAGACACTGGTTCAAAGTGTAATGTTATATCAGTAAACACATTTGCTAAAGTGAGAATTAATGAACAACTTAATGTGGCCAGTAGTAGGCAACTTGTTGCTTGTGGAGGTGAAGAAGTTCAAACTGAAGGCTCAATGATGCTTTCATATTATTTGGCCAAGAGCTGTTACAACTTGTTATTCTATGTAGTCCGTAGGCCAGTACAGTCTTCATTGGTTCTCAGAGATAGTTTGAGAATGAATCAGCTTTCTTTTACCAAAGAAGTTCATCACATAAGTGCATCTCCTAAATCTAATTTTTTTGAAGCCATTTTCTCAGAGTATGCTGATGTTTTCAATGATAAGTTGGGCAAACTTTCAGTTGTGTATTCCATGAAATTAGACCCAGAGGTCACTCCAGTGGAGAGACCAGCAAAAAGAGTTCTGATAGCTATGCAAGATAAAGTTAAAGCTCAGCTGGATAAAATGGTGCAACAAGGTGTAATTTGTCCAGTCACAAAACCAACTGAATGGGTGTCATCCATGGTGGCAGCTCACAAAAAAGGCTCAGACAAAATCAGACTGTGTATTGACCCAAGAGATTTGAACAAAGTATTGAAGAGACCGTATCATCCAATGTGCACAGTCCAAGAAGTTGCAGCTCTAATACCGAATGCCACTGTTTTTTTCTGTTTTGGATGCAGAAAGTTCATGTTGGCAAGTGATGTTTGATCACAAATCCTCATTTCTCACCACTTTTGGTACACCATTTGGTAGATACAGATTCCTAAGGATTCCTAAGGATGCCATTTGGAATAAATTCTGTAAGTGAAGTCTTTCAGCATGCAATGGATCAAATTTTTTCGGGTTATTCTTGTGTCATAATAGTAGATGATTTATTAGTTGGAAGCAATGTTGAAGCTGAGCATGACAGAAACCTAAAGAAAGTTCTAGACAGAGCACATGAAGTAAACTTGAAGCTTAATCTTCTAAAGTACAAATTCAGACTTCTAGAAATTATATATGTAGGTCATTTGTTTACCAGTACAGGCTTAAGACCAGACCCAACCAAGCAAGCAGTTATTTTTGAGATGTCAGCACCAGACAATGTTCAAGCTCTGCAGAGTTTCCTAGGCATAGTCAACTATTTAGGCAAGTTTATATCCGATTCCAGTGAGTTAACACCACCTTTAAGAGAGCTGACATGCAAAAATATTGCATGGTCTTGGTTAGAACAGCACCAGAAGGCAATTGAAGACCTTCAGCTGAAAATTGCTACCCCACCTATATTAAGATACTATGATGTGAACAAACCAGTCATTCTTTCCTGTGATGCTTCAAAATTCAGTCTCGGCGCAGTTTTACTTCAAGAGAGTAGACCAGTAGCCTATGCATCTAGAACACTTAACCAAACTGAGATGCCATATGCTCAAACTGAGAAAGGATTTTTGGCAGTAGTAGTTGCATGTTCCATGTTTCATGATTATATTTATGGTCGAGCTATTCAGATTGAAACAGATCATCAACCTCTAGTTACTATTCTAAGGAAGCCTATGCATTCCACTCCAGCAGGATTACAAAGAATAGGTTCATAGGTGTGTACTAGGCTAATGGCCCTGGGGCCTTTACAAGCCTAGCTATAAGATTTCCCTGGCATAGTGCCACCCGACCTTAGTTTCCAGTGCCTCTGTCAAGTAGAGCCACTGGAGTTATCCCTGGGGTAAAGTTTATGTTTCCCATTCTTCTTCTTCTTCTTCTTTCGGCTTTTCCCGGTTAGGGGTCGCTACAGCGGATCACCTGTCCGCTCATGATTGGCAGTGGAGTTTTACAGTGTTGAGTTGCCAGCCTGGTGGCAAACCTTCCACAGAAGGCACAAACACACACACACTCACACCTAGGGCCAATTTAAAGTGTCCAATCCTCCTGTAGCATGTCTTTGGGATGTGGAAGGAAGCCGGAGCACACGGAGGAAACCCATGCGACCACAGGGAGGACATGCAGACTCTGCACAGAAGGTACCCCAGCCAAGGATCGAACTGGAAAACCTCTTGCTGTGAGGCTTTCTGTTTCCCATCCACTCATCAAGATTTCTCCTGAAGTGGGTCAGCGAGGTGCTCTGCTTGACATATATGGGAAGTCAATTCCATAGCATGGCCAGTCTCTGGGTTATGAACCTGTCCCGCCAGCATGTTCTGTTAATTGTGGTAATGAGGTTGAGGTCTCTGGAGCATGTGGTGTGGAGGGATTGCGATTTTTTTAGATGTAGCATTTCTAACAGAGCTGGGTCAGACATGGCTTTGTAAGTCAAGCAGAGATTGCCTCTAATTAGGCGATATGAGACAGAGAATAGTTGGAGTTTTTTGAGTCTGTCCATATAGGACAAGTGTTTAAGGCCTAGGATCCTCTTTGTGAGGTACTTTTGCAGCCTCTCCAGTTGTTGCAGGTGTCTATTAAGGTACATGCCAAATGAGGCATTGTACTCGATGATTGGCCTAATGAGGGAAGAGTAGAGGGTGACAATGACCTATTTCTTCCTGGATGCAAAACCGTTAGTAATGAGATGTACTACATAGAAGGACTTTCTGACCACAGTGGCAATGTGGTGATCAAATGAAAGGTTGCTGTCAACCTGTGTTCCCCGATCTCTTATAACACCTTCTGTGTTCAGTGGACTACCATCAATGTGGTAATTCATGGGAACTGTTTGTTTTCCCAAAGGGGATGATGACACATTTTTTGGCATTTAGCTTAATGTCATGGTTCTAACACCAGTTGTTGATCTCAGTGAGGCCATTCTGCAGGATGTCAACATCACTTGGGGAGTTAATAATAGCTCCCAACTTGCAATCATCTGCAAACTTTATCATCCAGAGTCCCTTTGTGTTGGCCTGGACTTCAGAGAAGTAGATACCAAACAGGAGAGGACCCAGGACCGAACCCTGTGGGACTCCACTCATGACTAGTCGGCAGTCTGACTTGGAGTCAACTACTTTCACAATGATGTTCAAATTGCAAAATTACAATTTTACAATGGTCTATACGAAAGGCAAATTGCTCGATCTGGCTGATACCTTATCCAGATTGCCTAGAAATATTACGGAACAGCTTGATGCAGAGAATTTTGACTTTGACATGATGGCAGTGCATAATTTTTCTACCACTAGTCTTGATGAGTTAAGAGATCACACAAAGACTGATCCAATTTTGCAAAAGCTCAATCACTACATTAATGCTGAATGGCCGTCAAAGCAATCTAGTGTACCACCTGAAGTGCAAACTTACTTTCCTTACAGAGATGAAATATTGATGGAAGATGGCATTATTTTGAAAGGTCCTAAAATTGCAGTTCCTACTTCCTTACAAGAATATATCCAAATTTTGCATTGTGGTCACCCAGGTTCCACATCCACTGAAAGACATTGATAAAGTACTTTCTTCTTGTTCAGTAGGCAATAGTACCAGATTGCATTTGCAAAGATAACTACTTTGGCTAAGTCCAGTTCCTGAACTACGTTGGTCAATTTTTGCAACTGATATCTTCGAGTGAAACAATCAACACTATTTGGTATTGGAAGACTCTTATTGAATTGGTTTGAGACTGACCTATTACTTAATCTAACTTCCACTGCTGTTATTACTAAGTTGAATCATCATTTCTCAGTCCATGGTAGTCCACATGAAGTTATTTTTGACCATGGTACACAATTTACTAGTCAGTTCAGACATTTGCAAGAGAATGGGACTTTGTACATGTTAGTAGCAGTCCTAAATATCCTCAGTCAAATGGTCTCGCTGAACGTGCAGTGCAGAGTGCAAAGCGAGTACTTGAAAGGTCAAAGCATGATAACACATACATATTTTTGAATTTGCTTAATCTCAGAAACATACCTTGTGATGATATTCTTGACTCACCTGCTCAAAGACTTCTTTCCAGGCAAACCAGAACTACGCTACCAATTAGTTCCTGTTTATTAAGGCCTAAAGCTAAGAACAATAAGACCATAAAAGCTCAATTATCCAAGAAGCATACCATCCAGAAGTCCAGTTACGACAGATTGAGCAGATTACTTTGTCCATTGAGGGAAGGAGAAACAGTGAGAATACAAACGGCGAAAGGTTTTGATCAGATTGGTCAGATTACAGGCATTTGTTCTGAGCCAAGGTCCTATCTTATAGAATCTGAGGGTATACAGTATCGAAGAAACCACTGACATCTTCTTCCTGTACCAGAATCAACATCATCATCATCACAACATTGTTTCTGTGATGTAGGTTCTGAATCCCAGAGTGAACCAAATGTTGTTTCCATCCCAGATTGTGTTCATATCTCTGATTCCTTTCCTGAAGATGTTCTGAAAACTCCAAAGATTGAACACTGTGAAGAGACTGTTCCAGTTGCTAATTCCAATTCCCAGTTTTATGTTACAGGTAATGGACGAGTATCTAAGTCAAGTGTTAAATACGCAGCAACGTGGACTTGGCTATATATATATATATATATATATATATATATATATATGTGTGTGTGTGTGTGTGTGTGTGTGTGTGTGTGTGTTTAAGCTTGTATAAATTCATGACAAAGAATTACCTGTTATTTCTGCATGTCAAATAGATTTGTAATGTTGTATAATCTAATTTCTCAAAGAGGGAGGATGTAGATCAGAGTGCATATGTGAGGTGTGCTGTGTTTTTAAGAAGTATGTCAAAGACTGTGCGTGCACGTATAAATATTAGACACGTGCTATTCCTAGTCCCATTTTGAGATAGCAGCCAGAGAGAGAACATGCATGATCACAGTAGTTAGTTTGTATACATGTTATTTAAGTTAAAGTCAGTAAACTCCTATCATAATGTGTTTGTATAAAATAAAGCTGCTTGAAAAGAATCCACGAAGACTCTTATATTGTGTCCAGAGTAGGAGAGCGCCCAACAGTTTGCTCCAAAATTATCTAAGCTTTCACCTGATGTAACGGTATGGTTTGAAAGTCAGCTGACTTTAGATATATTACTGCGGGTTACCTTTAGTACATTGAACGGCCACAACATCGAAATCCACTGCATCGATACCGCATAACATCGACACCCGGAGGGCCGACGTTCCCCACATGGTAAGGAGCCATTTGCCCATCCAGAACTACAACTCTACCAATTAAACAAACACACAGATGTGGGGGGCTTCACCCCCCCACCCCCCCTACGTGGGGGGCTTTGCCCCCATACCCTCCTTACTTAATATTCCAACTCTGAGAATGCACTACCGTGGGGGTACGGGGCAAAGTTCACGGTGATAGCCAAATGGTTCCTTACCGTGTGGGGAACGTCGGCTCTCCAGGTGTCAATGTTATGCTGTGTCGATGCACTGGATTTCGATGTTGTGGCTGTTCGATGTACTAAAGATAACCCATTACTGTATATATATATATATATATATATATATATATATATATATATATATATATATATGTATATATATATATATATATGTATTGAAATACTGAATAGCTTAAAAACTGTACCAAACAGATATTATTTCTTACATACTCCATTCTACATGGACAGTACAATTGCATGCTTCTGTCTCCCATCATGTTTCGTCCTATGCATATGAGTAATATGTCGCTCACTCAATTATGAAAATATATACATAACAAGTGAGAAATGGTAGTCAATATCTGTACTGTAGTGCATCATAGATTAATATTGTTAGCATCATTTGGTTTCCTTAACCTTGCCATTTAATATGCTGCCCATTATTTATTGTTAAATCACACTCTTTCACTGTATAGTCCTTTACGGATCAAGTAGTTCCCTCATATACCTGGTCAAAGGGCCTAAGCCTTCATCAACAAATAAATGTTGGCATGTTGGTATGATAGAGTCATATTCTAACGTATCTTCTCCTGTGGAACAAATTCCACTACATATCAAGCAGAGTAACACCCCTTCCACCTACAAGGTAATCCTAGATAATTGAATGGGCAGCCTAAAATTCTCACCTGGACTATCTTGTGCTGCCCTTCTTAAAGCTGTGTATGGTCTGTTGGCTGGACTAGTAATGATCTGTTGACTGATTGCCTGGAACTTACCTATGGGTGTAAGGAATCCAGGCCCAAAAATGCAGTAACACCATAAAAAGCTATGGGTATTAAAATGAAGTATAGGAAAAAGACATTATAGCTGTGAATGAGGTGCCTGGACACCTCATTATGGGAAAGTGTAGACAATGTAGACCTTGTGCCATAGTCCAAAAATTAAATATATTCCAATTATGCATGTACAGTTTTTTTGCATTAAGCAGTTCAGCTTCCTGTTTCAGTGTTGTTTCCCCTTTTAAACTGAAATACTTTATTGCAGATGTCTTATTGTTAAAACAGACCTGCAATAAGATAGAATAAAACTGGTAGGCACTACAGGAGTTTAACCTGAGAAGACATTTCAGAACTGCTATGCTCATTCTATCTTGAAATACTTTTTTCTAAAATGATCATAGAGGATACAAGATGCTGCTGAGGTCTTTTCGTTTGGCAGCACTAATGCTGGTGTTGTAAATTTGTAGATGTTGCAACATCACCTCATATCCCTGTAACTTAAAGTAATTTGGCCTGTAATACACTCTTCAAAATAAGGAATGGAACAGATATGTATATTTTGAGTTTTTTGCTGCTTTATTTGATAATTTCCATTCATTAGTATTTACCACTTATCTTTCTCTCTTGTTTATTATCAGACTCCCTAGTAGCTAGTCTTTAAAAGTCATGGCGATAAGAGAAAAGGTAAAACATACATGGTTAGTCGATGTAGAAAATAAACAACAGCCTACTACAGCTACAAAGAAATATTTAGGTAAAGTCCTGAGTGAAGCTCTTCTGTGAAAAACAATACATTTTCAATAAACCTGAGGTACTCGGCAGTCAAAAGTACTCTTGTATTGAAGTTGGATGCAAAACAGTCAAAGAGGTGAGGAGAATTAAAGATTGTTACTAGCTATCTTAACTTTATGTGGGAGTCTCACACAACAACAACAACTTGATGGAATATTGGCATAAGACCAGCACGGTCTTCATAATAATGAGACCTGATGATATTTCTGGATGGGAATGAAGGCATATAGGATTAGTAAAACCCAAAGGTTATGATTTACTGTTTGCTGTGACATTCTGACGATACATTAGGATCTGTTGCATTCTTATTGCCGATTGTGGGCCCATTTAATCAAGAGGTTCTCTGTATTCCTGCAATGAAATTTTCTGCAGGCTGAATTTATTTAGTTCATTAGTTAGATATTTAAATTTGTTAACCAAGTAGATTCACTGGTCTAAAGACCCTTTCTTGGTATGACAGCTTGATGGGTTAATGCATTGTTGTGGAGGTCCAATGGTGCTGGGTTTGAAATAGGGTAGCAGCATAATTTCTATGTCCTTTCACACTATCAAATTAATAACAATAACCTTAGTACACATTAAATGGTAAGGGACCTGGGATCACAGGTTGACCACGACCTTACCTTTGACTACCACATTTCTACCATTGTAAGGAAAGCTTTCCATGTATCTGACTTGATTAGTAAAGGCATCACCTTGAGAGCAAAAGAAGTTATCACCACCCCCCCCCCATACTCAGCACTTATCTGGCCTATAATTGAGTATAATGCCCCATTCAGTATGTACCATACTAACCATCTACAGCAATTAGAGACCTCAGAGGTTTCTAACAAAAAAGATCAAGGGCCTCCAGCTTGTGCCTTTCATGTACCAACTGAAATCCCTGTCACAATACTCCATATCATATAGACTTCTTAGGGGAGACTTATGCCTGGCCTACAGAGCAATCCAAGACCCAAACCTAATGAACTTATTGCATAACTGTAAATCAAATAGGTCTAGGGCCACCTGTTCCAGGGACTTAAATATGGTCTGCAACTTAAATAGGACATGCTGAAGCGACAGATTTATCGCCCAGCAACTGTCAACATCTTTGGAACAGGCTACCAATTCATGTGAAAAAGATCACCTCTATGACACTGTTCAAGAGGAACCTGGATGAGTGGATGGGGTACCATAAATTCTTACTGGGGATAGTGCCCCCAACCCTCCTGGACATGGGCAGTCATCACTAGATGCAATCTTGAGTATCGATTAATACCTCTACAGTATCAAATTAGGTTGAAACGGCTAGGCTTAAAATGACCTCCGGGTTGACAGCCTAGTAATCCCCTTTGACCCTATGACCTGGAGCATTTATGCAACTAGTTAAACAGTTCTGTACAGTGTTAACGCAATACAATCTACAGTCATTTTCATATGAAAAGTAGTTATGGTATATACATCTGATGAAAAATTTGTCATACAATGTAACATTTTTATAACTTTTATAACATTAAGTTATCTACAAATGCAGTGTTTTCTAATTTTTATTGTATCTGTCATACCATTTTAGCACAGAGTTATGTATCAGTGAATTACATGAAAACACACACGTTTTTTGACAGTCACCAAAATTTCAAAAAAATATTAGAGTTTTACACATATACTTCCAGAGGAGGGAAACAAGTAAACAACCTACTGTACTTGCAGATGATCTCCTCAAAATATATATTCTATAGCCGAGACATTTCAGATGAGTTTGTACATAATTTGTTAAGTGTTTGAGGGAAAGGGTTTGTATTCTGCATAGGAATGAGTATACAGATAGAGGAGTTGGCAGAAATATCATTTTCAGACAACAGATTTCACACATTTCGGAGAAGTGCAGACATTTCCATTTATGGCCTACAAGGTATAATCCCTATTATAGTTACTATGCTTACTGACATAGCTTATGGAAATGATACGCATATGGCTTTTCCTTTTGAAAATGTACAAACTATAGCATTTCCCACTGACAAGTTATGTTGCAAACTGATGAACAGTGGGTGACATACCAGTTAAGAAGCAAACAATGCAGTCATGGTAAAGAAGGATGGCTGTTACAACCTTATTTCTACAATATGCACTGTACAAGAACAATTCACTAGAGTCAAAAATACTACTATTTCAATACAAATCACCAAATGTCTTTTGTTTTACAAGCTGTTGTAGTATTCCTTTTAGATCAACAGCAAAAATGTTAGAAAACTAACAAACACATTTCAGTATAAACACTTTATGACTAGGATTCATAAACTGATGAAGACCTCATTATTAGCTCATATGTATATCTCTGAATCATGTGTAAGTACCACCAGCACTAAACAGCACCTGTTGACAGTACTTAACGCAAGAGGCCCAGCCATTGCATTGAAACAGACACCCCCCTCATTGACACACACGCACACACACACACACACACACGCACACACACACACACACACACACACACACCTCAACTGTCCCTGATTTTCTGAAATGTCCCTGATGTTGTCTGTTAAATTTGTCTTGCCCCTCATACATCATGTATGACTGCAGTCCATCAATAACGCCAGATATTACTTTGCTTTTGTGATTAAAAAACTGTTGTTCTATTAACCTTTTAAGTGACTTACTGTAATATTTAAAATGTTCCTGTGGTATGTAATATTCTTCCATCAGTATTACAGGCTTTGCTTGTTAGTCTAGGGGAGTTGAGAAGCATGGCTGCACCCTCACATACACACACATACATTCAGACATTCATACATGCACTAACACACACAAACATACAAACACACACACGCACACACACACACACACACACACACACACATGCAAACACACACAGGCACATGCATACACAGACACACACAGTCAGTTCATAGATTCATAGGTTCATAGGTAGGTACTAGGCTATCGGCCCAAGTGCCTATGTAAGCCTAGCCAACAAGGTTCCCTGGCTTATGCCACCCAAGAAAGTTATTTTCCTGTGTCACTGTCGAGCAGGGACACAGAAGTGATCCCCGGGGTGTATTTCCTATTTCCCATCCACTCATCAAGATTTTTCTTGAGGAGTAATAATGAAGAACTTTGCTTGTTTTCATCCATGGAGTGCAGTTCTATGGAGCATACTCTGCCATGGTGCACTTCTACCTGTGAGATGATATCTCCTTGGAGAGCAGCAATTATGGAGCTCCAGAAGCCATTGAGAGGGAGGAGAGTGGTCTTGCTAGAGAGACAGATGGTAAATTGCTCAACAGGAGCAACAAGCTAGCCTACACTATACCTCCCAACTCTTACCAAACAGTAATGTATGGGCTTATATAGGCACCAACCCAGGAGTGCCATTACCCTGCCCTGTAGAACAAATGTGCTGATTGGATGGTGGTAGTGGAACAACCAGGTGACATTCTGTGGGCAGGAAGCTGAGGCACAATAAGACGCAATAAAAGCTCATTCCAACAGCAGTAGCTGCAACAGAGCATATTTCAAAAATGTTTCTACACAAGACATTTTAAAACCTCTCATATGGTCTGATGTTCATAACATCACAAATACTGCAAGCTGGATGCACAGTCCTGGGTTAAGACAGATTTCAGTATGACTGTATTAAAGGGGATTCTATAAATTTTCATCTACCAATGGTATCCAAATAGTTTTGAGAAGCTATACAGGTGCAATGATCTACCCATAGTAACCTTCCCCAAAGGACATAGTGCAATGTTGAGTAATAACACTTACCATAACACTATATCTTCAAGAAGAGGTCATTGTGGCAGTAAATCTAGGGCTAAAGGAGGCCAAGAAACAGGTAAACTTTCATAGCAAATGCTTTTCTGAATTGCTCCCCCAAAACCAGAAGGAAAAGGAGTACCAGTCTAAGAAGGCAAATGAAGAGATAATGAATGAGGAAGTAGACATGACACTGTAGGGGTGGGGTCTCTGAAAAAGGATGAGACAAAGGGACTGGACAGGATGACATCAACGATAATGGAAGTGGCTACCAAAACTTTGGTAAAACCTCTGATCAAAAAGCTACCCAGGTGTAATGATCTACTGTTAGTGACCTTCCCCAAAGGACATAGTATAGTGTTATGTAATAATACTTGCCATAACACTATATCTTCAAGAAGAGGTCATTGTGGCAGTAAATCTAGGGCTAAAGGAGGCTCCTTCAGGGAGCAGCTAATCTTCTGTAACTGGAAGAAAGTAATCATTGCATCACTCTACAAAAGTAGAATGAAGACTAAGAGAAAAATATTTCTACAGCATTCGATAAGTGCCATAATTTCTTCCAAGTTATGCACAGTCACATGAACCTTATCCAGTTCTGTAACTATCACTAGGAAAGAAACAGAGGTTGTTCAATAAATACAATCTATATGGATTTTGGCAGAGTCTTTGACTAGGTCCCATACTGCAGGCTCCAATCAAAAATGAGAGAAGTAGTTTTAAGTATCATACTATGTAGATAAGTGGGGAGTTTGTTATGTAAGGTGGAACATTCTGAGGTTTCAAAGGTAACAAGTGGTGCCCTACATGGGACAGTCTTGGGTCCAACCACATTATTGTGTTGATCTCTGCAGTACACAGGACATGGAGAAGAAGATAACTATTTTTGTACTCATCTTGATCAGGTGACTGGCACTGATGATGAGCATTCCTGAAAAGGGACCCAAGAGGAGTGAGATGTGCAGTCTTAAAGGTGGCTGTGTCACTTTAGTCAATCCAAGTGCATTGTGTAACACTTAGGAAGTGATGACAAAAGATGAATTTGGGGAAATCAGGCTACAAATCCAGAACAAAAGTTATGATCTAGAGTTTATTTTAGTGAAGAGTCTAACCACAAGCCTCAGAGTGTAAGGGAAAGAGCAAAGACAAATTAATTCTTGGGGCATACAGTTAGGGGGCTGAAATCCAGAGACCAAAATGGTAATGCTTCTGTTTCTCTCTCTGATTAGCTTGTAATCAGAATATTGTATGTATTCTGGAAACCTTATACTGAACAGAAAAGGCTGAACAGGCTGACAGAGAATTAAATAAAATGGTGAGAGCAATGCAAGATGTTTAACACAAACCCCCAGATTCATGAAGCTTGCGTCAGGCGCAGGCGTAGCGTATGCGGGATAACACAAAATATGTCCGCCGAGTGATTCAGGTATGAACCAATTCCATGTGCACTACCGGTGTACGCCATATCTGCGCAGCCCTCGGCATAGGTATGCTAATCACCCCATGTGCAGTGTCGCACCATGCAAATGAAGGCATACAGTGATTCACGAAGTGGTGCAGGCATAGCGTAAGCCCATGGAAATGTAAACCAAAAAACACGGTTTACATTTTCCCAAACAGAACATCGGAGCTATGGAAGCAGACCAGACTCATGTATTACAAAGTTAACATATGCCAATGGCTCAATACACAGCCAATGGCACAAGAAAAGATGCACAACACCTAAAAAACAACATTTAATGTCATGTCCACAGTAACGCACAGTACAACCGCAGGGCATGTGTGCGCAAACAGGAATACAAAGAATATATATACAAGTGTCATAAAATCACAATGTAAGACAAATCAGGATTTCACCATAATACGCAATGGTAGGCATGGTACACCACAAGCAAGGCGCAAGGGTTGCCAAGGGCCCACGAAAGTGTTCAGCACGGTAACTATGCTATGCAAATGAGGCAGGTAATACTGAATCACAAGCGACCCGCCGGATGAAGGATGTACCAGACGGCACAGTGCTATAACACTGAGGAGTGTCTCAGAGGTGATACATGACATCAGCAGAGGGGTGTATCACCGTAGCTGTAAGCACATTGGAGCAATGCAAATCTGGCCTGGCCATTGCTAAGCAAAGCTGCAGGGCAGGGATGGGGAGGAGGGTCTAGGATCAATCAGCTGAGAGCACAAATGGTGCCCGAAAGCGCATGTCCACAGGGATGAAAATGTGCCCGAAACCCGGTATGCGGATGCACATGCCGCAAACAATAGCACAAACAGGAAGGTCAGGTGAAGAAAAGAAGTAAATGCAGAAGTAGGGTAACTGGTGTACTACTGAGCAATTAACACCAATCAACTCACGGCGGCCAATCGACGGCAGTAGACAAGCCTGCGTGCAGAAACCTGCAAAACAGGATAGGGGAGACATAGGATTGCAAAGAAAGGAGGGGAGGAATTGGAATGCAAAGATAGGAGAACTGTCATAGCAGAGCAAAGCAAACCCACAGTAGACCGGCAATAGAACACATTACGCAAGATAAGCCAGGTCTAGGAAAGTACAAATGAAAGCAGGCTGCTGGATGCATGCCACCAAATGGTAGGTGTAACATGCACAAATGTAAAGGGAAGGGCAGGAGGTAATTTATGGCAGCCAAATGTAATGCAACACCAAAGGCAGAACAATAGTGGTTCCGGTAATAAAACACAGAAGATACCCTGTAGCCACGATCGTACATACACACCCTATGACATCATCAGTGTTCACAGCAAAATAGTATAAAGTGTGAAAGCACCCAACACACACCTGTGTATTCCCAAACACTGCACCATAGGTGTAAACAGACGGGGAACTTTTAAAATACACATGTTGGGAGCTGCCATAGCTGTGATTCATCAGCGTGTGTTACAGACCGACGGTGTTGTGGAGGATGATGCCGACAACCACCGTAGGCCTCAGAGGAGGAGAAGAGTGTTCAGACTAAGGGTAACCTACCAGGGGCTACATGATCTGGAGATAGTAGAGCGTTACAGGGTGGACAGGGACATCTTACAGCAAATAGTAGAGCTGTGCAGGCCATGCCTGAGAACCAGAAACAAAAGAGGGGAACCCATCCCAGTGGACACGAAGGTATGTGTAAGCTTGTGAATACTAGCCACAGGTGCCTTTCAAAGGCCAGCTGGAGATATAATGGGAATCTCACAGGCATCGGCATCCAGGGTACTACACCAGTTCCTGGATGCCATGTTACCACATGCCAATGAGCAGATATACTTCCCCCGAACTCAGGAGGAGTTGGCCAGCAATATGCGTCACTTCCACCATGTGGCAGACTACCCGGAGGTATTGGGTGCAATAGACTGTGCGCACATACATATCAAGTCACCACCCGGTGAGCATGGTAGGTGCTACATAAACCGTAAGGGATTCCACTCCATCAACTGCCAGGTTGTGTGCAGTGCCCAGGGTATTATCATGGATGTGTGTGCTGGCAGCCCTGGAAGCTATCACGACTCCCATATCTGGCATGCCTCACAGCTGTATCAGGTATTTGTCAGAGGGGACATCCCACAAGGCCACCTTGTGGGGGATGCTGGCTATGCACTGGAGCTGTGGATGATGACCCCCATCAGAAATGCACACACCAATGGAAGAACGCCATAATGAGGCACACGCACAAACCAGAATCATCATAGAGCATGTGTTCAGGATGCTGAAATCACGGTTCCGGTGCTTGGATGCATCTGGTGGAGCCTTGCAGTACACTCCAGGCACATGTGCCCACATCATCATAGTATGTGCCATGCTACATAATATGATCCTGCAGAAACAGCTGCAGCAGAGTCAAAATGGGGAGAGCCTCACAGCCCACCGCAATTGCTAAGGCCAACACAGGCACAGAGGGATCCAGACCATGGACACACTGTGCCAGCCCCAGTAGGCAGATGGAGGCATGCCCAATATGCCTACGCCTTGGCAAAGAGGGAACGTATAGCACATACCCTGACAGTGTAGGAACCCATGGACTGACACCCCTCTCCACCTGCACACACAATAAAATGGATGGCACACAAACACAACCACCTGTAAATTGTGATGTATAGGTGGCCCACTGTGGAATCCTACATAGGCAGCCCTCAAACATTGTACACACAACAGCCATTAGAACATGGAATGTCAACACCTGAACAGTACATGAGCCTATCAGCATCTGTCGGTGCTGTGTGTATAGGTTCTCAGGTACATCAGTAGGTACACGCCCGATTGTCAGAGGCAAAACACCAAACGGGGCAAACAGTGTCTCCCGTCGCCACAACATTGAGTAAGCAACTATCGCTTACTGGAGCAGAGGCAATCGCGGGAGCACATGTGTGTAAGCACTGTCCTGCACACAATCAGTAGGGATTCCCTGTTGCGTTAATGAGGGGCTCCACATAATGTAATCATGGATGTTGTGTCAAGGCAGAGGATGTACCCATGACAGGTATTCATCACTCCAGCATGCTGCACCCACGGTCGTATGAAGGTGTAGCACATTATTGGATGTAGCTCATTGTGATATACATACCCAATGCTGGAGTACATCCAGTAAACATCACATGGACATACCATTAAATGGACTCATCAATATGTAAACTAACGGAGTTATCCATGTGAGTGCAGTGTGGAGTACCTGCTGTAGTCTACTCCACATACAAAATGACGTAATACTTGTACAACCCCCAGATGTCCAAGTGGTATATGCAGTGACTGTCGTGCATGTTCCCGGTCCCACGTCCTGCAAGGGATGTAACGTAATCCCGACGGCACTGGTAATGTATTCCAGATGCAGGTCATCAGAATATGTGTAGCACACGTTAGCGGGAATATGCGTTGCCCACTGCTGGTAAGCGATGTTTAAATACGACTATACGGATATGCACGAAACAGGGCTAAGCTTCATCGACCACTGCGCAGATCATGGTCAGTGATGTACAGAACAGGTGAAACCAGCATTAGTCACCCCTGAACAAATAGCGCCTGCTCTGAAAGGTAAAACTACCACTGCCAGGAGTTAAACAGGCAATCATGTATACAATCACCCAACACTATTGCTATCCATGATGTACATACGGTAGGGTTGCCACATTTCAAATGACCAATGTGGGACATACGCCAGATGTCTGCAGGCCGACACATACACCCGGCCAGTACGAAAACTAGAACGTCAGTGTTTTGCCTAGATAAAAGCTTATTCTAGTAATGGTCGTAGGTACGTGTTCCATGTCCTGTAACATGTAGGTGGTTCAGATACAGAATAAGTGTTGTATGCAACTATTAAATAAACTATAGGGAATATGTTTGTCCCAAAGTCGCAGGACATTTGCCATGTTCACAAACATATTGCAGGACACAACTGCACAAAGAGGGACTGTCCCTCGCAAAGTGGGACGGGTGGTAATCCTAACCTATGGCAGGTGTGTAATGTGACAAGTACAGACACAAATGTGCGGAGTCCAGGAAACACAGTATACACCGACAAACACACTATGAAAGGTGTAGCGTGCCTGTCACCACTCCTGTCAGATATATATATATATATATATATATATATATATATATATATATATATATATATATATATATATGGGTTCATGTCAGTACATCGACAAGTGAGAAGATCGACATCCACTTCTCCGACACGAAAACACCGACACATGAAATAATCGAAACTGCAAATCACAGACATTTAACAGGTAACAGGTTTAAATTTCGCTAATCATGCCTACCATGTTTTAGTAAGTGTGGCAGTGTTATGCATGTGTTACGATCATTGTATTACTTAGTCCTTGTTTGTTGGAAGAGGGAATGTCTGTGATTTGCAGTTTCGATTATTTCATGTGTCGGTGTTTTCGTGTCGGAAAAGTGGATGTCGATCTTCTCACTTGTCGGTGTACTGACATGAACCCATATATATATATATATATATATATATATATATTTATTTATATATATATATCTACACATATATAATACAGATAGAAAGGGCAATAGTGTGATATATGTCGATATATAAGGAGTCACTGACATCTGCAAATATATAGATAGGTCAACGACATTCAAAATACCTTGGAGGTACAAATAAATAGGATACCGCCAACTATGGAACGTGTCACACACTGACACGCGTAACCACGAGGCTGAAAGACAGAAAGAACACAGTACTGGAACAGTAGAACCATGAGCAGTATTATGACGATAGTAAGGACATGTAGTCACCACTGCCGGCGGTGCGGTCCACATAGGTACCGTGTACAACTGTGTTTGTGAGTGATGTAGCCTGTGTATCTGTGTGTTGAGGGTGCCATGTGCATTTCTATGTGACTGTAATGTGTGTGTGTGTGTGTGTGTGTGTGTGTGTCCACATCGTGTGTCTGTAGGTGCCAACTCGGAGGTAGATGATTACGGTAGGTGCGGGTATAGCTAGTCGTAGGCATGCGGTAAACACCTGTCCCACATTGGGAGGGACAGCCCCTCCCTGGGCAGGTGTGTCCTGACATGAAACATGACAAAGGGCAACTGTCCGAGAATGTAGGACATTAGTATGTGCCAAATATTACACAATAGTTGCAGGAAATAGTCATGCCTGTATGTAAGAAATGGAAATGTTACATGCAAAATAATAAGTAGGCAAAGTCCAAGAACAATAGGTATGTAATGAGGATAAAAGTATGTGCTATCCTGTGTACTGACCGTGGCTATATGTCAGCCTGTAAACACCACTGTGTGACCCGCAAGTGTCCAACTATGGCCATATGAAAAGGTGGCAAGCCATGCCACAGAGGGTCTGACAGCAACACCACTGCAATGACTGCAAATAACTGGGACAGACATACATGGGATAGCTGTCATTTAGAAATATCCCTGCACATATCGCTGTGCATCTGGAGGTATGGAAGTATCAAACTCACCTGCATACCATATAGAAACCAATTAACAATGGCCCAAAGTAAAATCCCGTAACAGAAGTCTACTAAGTGATAGCTCTTTAATTAGGAAAGGAGCCCACACACATATATATGGACTATGTAGTAATGCAAGCCCCACAAAACCGTATATGCTAATTACACTCGCCTACATCCCCCACACTGGAAACAATAGCAATACAGACCATAATCACAGCACAAACATCCAATTAGTCAATTACATCTGCTGAACCATTAACATACCTTGTGAGAGACACATTTAAAGGTGCCATGCCAAATTGTATCCGTAGTATAATGGAACAAATGGCGATGTTACAGGTGTTGTTTGCAATAGTCCGTTATCAGACGGGTGTGATGACAGGTACAGTCACATGTAGAACCACGTACTCAAGCCGTCACACACAATCCACGGGGGACATGATTCCAAACTACACTTGGCTCTACACATAGCAGTTGCAATTACACACAACAAAACACAATACAGGCCGTCTCCCCGAAGGTAGGGCAAATGGCCAACGCCCAAGTGGAGAATTCAATTATACCCCACTGTTGCCGTGTAATTGGCAAATGGAGTAGCTGCACAGCTGATGTGCACGTAATTAGTCACGCAGGAACACCAATTGGTGGCAGTAAACCACATGTTGCAGGTATCGACGTATATAAGGATGACTTGCCAGATATGCAAACCATATGCTCATACCGTAAAACAGTTTAAAGAGTGATACAGAAGAGCGAAATAGAGGCGAAATACCGGAATGATATCAAGGTATGTAGAACACTCGGTATGTAACTGTATGTATAGCATGTTCTGTATTAACTATGTCAGTGTATGTATAGCCTGGTTTGCATTAATTAAAAGTGTCCACAATGCATAAAGTGGGAAATGGTGTTTATGTAGTGATGTCTTGCTGATCATACTAACGCTTGTAGAAGTTGTGCGTCCAGCAGTGGGCCACAAGGTAAACAGCACAGACACCACAAAGGATGCAACATGAGGGCTTTAAACAGAACAATGCCATATGACCCGCCATCAGTGGCAGGGTATGTCCAATAAGTACGTGCCATAGCAGGGGATAGTATATGTTGATATACTGTAACAGTACGCATGTGTATGGGCATATAACCACAATGACATGTCTAAGGTGGTCCCATTGTGCAAGTATGCTTTGCATTATGGGATACCATGTAAAATATGTGTAATGTATAGTATAGTAGATTGATATGTCAGATATGCTACACAGGAGAACAGGCATATTATGCATACCAAAGGTATCATATAGTGATGTGAGTAGCATTATGTAATTAATTTATTTATAAACAGTTATGATGAAATAAATAATGTAATCCACTCTGTTCATTTGCAAAGGATACAAACATTTCTCCCATACTAGAATAGCAGAAGAGATGTGACAGAAAAACAAGAACATGATTGGTGTGTACAATAACAGGATACATATGGCCTGTAGTCACGGGACATTGTAATAGCGTGATAGCTAATCTAAATGGAAGGGCTACTCCAGTAACCATGCACAAAGGACATGTAATAGCTCCACAGGTTCATAGTGGGGTACCATGCAGTCTGGCAAGTCTATGTCTAACAACAACTACAGTGTTCACCAGTGGCACCTCTCTAGGGTAGTGTCCTGTGAACAGAAGAGCCATGTGTAACCTGCACCTCTGCACAGTACAGCCACTGCAGTGATCCCTGGCGTACGTGTCCACCATCCACCAAGTGAGGTATCACATGAACAGTGCTACTGAGTGTCCCTGTGTGATGTACATAGGAATCTCGTTCCAAAGCATGGTGAGTGTCCGGTCTGGGAATGCAACCCCCAAGCACATCCCACACATTGTTGCATGTGTGCACATATCCATGAGCATGATGCTCACAGTGGCTATTGTTTATGTCGCGTATGCGTAGTATATCCATTAACATAGTTGCAGACATGGGCCCTGCCTTTGCAGCAGAGGTCACCCCTGAGTATGTAGTTCACAAATGTGTACAGACATGGTGTCTGTACATCAGCCGCATACTTTAACTTTCATAGCTCAATAAATGTCATGGTGTGTTAATGTTGTGTTATGTAAAGCTGTAGCTGTTGTGTAAGGTACACCCTAAGTGGGGTGTTGTACCCTTGAATGTGTGTATAAGTCCGGTGTTCAGAGGTACAATGGGTGCCTATGTACCAGCTACACACCCAGTACAGACAAGTGTGGACATGTAGAAGGATATCCACATCACAGTAGCAATGTGGTAATCACAGGAGTGTGTGCAACATACGTGTGTAGTACGAACACGTACAATGCAACATCTATGTAGGGGACTAACACCTATGTGATAACCAGTGGGTGGATGTTGTACTGCAAAGGTGATGTTCATACCTAGTGTCATGCTGGTTGAGGCCATGATGTTCATATCAGGTATCCGTCACAGTGACACCCATATGGATGGGGTCAGTATCAGCTGGTGGATCAACAATGGTGCTTGGTATGCAGTGGTCTGTAAAGCTATGCAGGGAAGGTCCCTCTGTGGTAGCCTGTACCTCAGGGAAGCATATACCAAACATGAGGGCCCCATGACTGAGGACTGTGGTATGCCAAGTGTAACTGAAATGCAGTATGTGATATGGTATGCTACCCTCAGTGTGTGTGTCCCGTCCATTAGCCACTTTGCATAACATCCTGAGACATATGTTTGATGTGCAGGTGGATGTGTATGTTGTCAATACCAGAATGGAGAATGGTGCTGAAAGGCAGCGAGAGGACAATGTAGGCTGTGTGGACCCCCATGTCGTCATCAACTACTCTGGTCACTGTATGAAAGGAGTTCACCAGGTGTAGGAGGCATGCTGTGGCCCCAACAAGACCAACCCAGCTGGCATCAAAGGACCAGAGCACAACAAAGTCTCAGCGAATGATGTCCATGATGATGTGCCCTATAGCCGTGCAGAACAGTCCAGTCAGGTGTGTAGGGCAATAGTCCCAGTCGTGCATTGTGGTGCCACCTGTGTGGAGTGTAACTGTCGCTATGTGCCAGTCAGGGGCCACAGTGTCTGGTACAAGGCTATTACTGAATATGGTGTCCCAGTGGGGAGACATGTCGTTCAGAGTTTTGTGGACATCACAGCCTGGGATTTTGTAGGGTGACAAGGGGCCAGTGTCCCAGGACATATAGAGTGCAGGTTAGTACTGTGTAGGTGTGACCGCAGGGACACCACAATGTTCCTGCAAGGAATGTGGCCCCGTAGGGAGTGAGAGGGTGTAATGTTAGCATTGAAGCCATCAGACAGCATGTTGCCAACATCACCTGTTTCTGTCATGTTCCAGAGTGACAGTTGTATGTGTGAGCAGATGTGGGTATTGCCAATGACTACTGACATACCACCATAATGCCTTGTGGTACATCCCGGAATGTGTCGCAGTAATGTGTACGTAGCTAGTTATGGAGTATGTGATGAGGGATCCCGTGGCCCTACCGAGGCTGACCAGTGAGTTACTCCACCCATGGGAATGTACACCACTGTGCAACAGCCCCCACCTGTTGTTGTAAAGTATGTCCATGGAACTGCACCCCAGAGTGGCATCTGTTATCTGGTGTGTACCATCATGGCTCTGTGTGGAATAGCATGATCCATTTTGTCGTGTACGTGCTAATGAAGTGCACTGGGGTATGTCTCAGCATTTGTATGTGCATTGTCCACCAGCACGTGTGTCATGACGTCAACTACCGCTGTCATAAGACATCTGTAGTAGGTGTTGTAGTACTCTTGTACTGTGTATGCCGTGAAGTGTGTGGTGCCAGTATGTGGCTAACAAGGGTGAGTAGCATATGTTCGGATTTCACCAATGAGGGAATAACCCCAGGTGTGGAACAGCAGTCACATGTTGGTAGTGTCCATGTCAAGGATACTGTTGGTCTTGGAGCTGGTGTGTATGGGTCGATCCAGCCGAGCAGTGGTTATGACTCACGGACAGTGTACACCTAATGTGTCGGTACATGTGTGGCTATCACAGTTAAGTGTGGGTTACTGTCAGTCTCACATCACTAGCAGCAGTATGAGCCCAACTGTCCAGTACACCATGAAATGAGGTCTGGTAACCATGGGGTATGTTGAATCCGCAGCTTGTAACACTGTGTATAGCAGTTCCGGATACAGTTATTTGCACATGGAGCACCTGTGATACATTGTGCTAAGTAACCAGCCGGGATGTGTGTACAACATAGTGGATTATGGGGACGCCTCAGCCGTGGGTGTGCCAGTCCAGGTATGTGCCTGAGAGGTACAGTCTGTCTATAACCAGTCATTGCAGGTGTGCTCTGCAGAGCCTAGAGGCAGGTCCCAGTCACTGCAGAGATATTGAAGTGGTGCAGTATCAGGTGTGCCTTGCCTGTGTGCATCACAGAGGATGATGTCAAGCATTGTGTTACATGACCACATGTTTCGCTAGCCAGTTCCCGTTCTGGTGGTGACTGTTATTGGACACTGTGCAAGACAGGCAGTATGAAAGCAGGAAGAGTCCAACATGTGATCCGTACTCCCAGGGCTGACAGGTGCAGGTCAACTGTGCCAACGCATCATGTTGTTTGACCAGGTCTGTCAAAGTGGACAGGTACCAGACACCTGTGGAATGACAGCAGAAGCATGGGCAACTGTTGGAGTGACACAGTCAATTGTTATACAGTGGTAACAGGTCCGGATGACTGCAAAATGCTCCCCAGGGGTCAGACCACACCATCAGGGCTACAAGACTGGTGGGCTATTGCATGTCCCTGCACACGTAGTCTGTGCCCTGAGATACAACTTCAGTCACACTAACATGGAAAATGACAGTCACATCGTACCTGCTGAGGTGTGGCATGGGTGCATAGGTTATGTTGCAGAACCAGTTACCCGACAGCAGGATGTAAGTGACTATCGCCTTGTGTAGCCTGCTGAGTGGAATAGCAGTGTGACTGCTGACAGAGTCACCTATGACAGGTGTGTTGTGTATGTTATGACACCCTATTGGCTGTATGTGATGGGCACACATGTCTGTGGGCTATAGATTGATGTGGTTGTGTTTGGTGATGTGGGCTGCCATTGGTGCCTACACAGAGCATGGAGGGGTACTGCACAAGGTGTCTCTATATGTGTGGCCTGTGGTGGGGATCATGTGGGACTATGTGATGAGTGGGGTGTGTTGCGAATGTTGCACATCCCCACATGACTGTCAGGTACAGTCAGGGTTGGTGACAGCATAACCCCCAGCAGGGCTGTATATGTGTATCCCCCACAGGCTGTACTGTTGTATGTTGGGAGGTGTGCATTGACTGTGTACATGAGAATAGCTCTTTTGCCACATGTACAACATAGTCATCATATAGACAGGCAATAGCACTGGTACATGCCAGTTGGACATGCCAGTATATAACTGGTACATGCCAGTTGGACATGCCAGTATATAACTGGTACATGCCAGGTGGACATGCTGTATAAACCACCATGTCTCACTAGATATGAGTGATGTGTGTACGACAGCTGTTGTACTGTAGGCAAGCTGGAAATGTATGGACAGACAGTGTACCTGTGAGGACTGGTGTGGAATGGGTGCTATACTAAGCAGTAGCTTATAACGTGCCAAGAAGCTCTGAACAAGTGCCGAGCATGCCCATACAATACAGATAGGGTGTTGGATAATATCAACCCACAAGTGTTGACGACAGTCATGATTGGTGGCACCGCATCAGAACACTGCCGGGTATGGTCTGCAAGTCCATGAACCATTATCAATGTAGATGTTAGCAGTACAGATGTACAAGACAGTATGGATGTTTGACTACAAATGCCTTTGTATGTCACAGGAGTGTTCTACCAGTGGCCTGTTGACAGACTCACAACTACTAAAGGTGCTACAGTGACATGTGCATATCACATCAGTGTCAGCTACAGTAAACCAGGGTTAATGTGTTGTACCCCACCCTCATTGTAACCCATACCACACAGACAAATGTCAGCCATCTGTGTATGTGAGGATGTGAATGGCCATGACCTATGGGCAATAGTTGTCAGAGTGTTGTTAACAACATACAGAATGGGCTGTGTGTGTGAGGTGTGTGACATATGTGCACATTCTGGTGGATGATATCAGCAATGTCACTGCTAGGGGAATATCCCTGTACCCATTAAGTACCACCTAGGCTGTGGTCAACATTATGGACACTGTGTTAGGGATGGTGTTGTGCAGTACACCACCCTGAGCTGGAGACATCCCCATGGCCCTTTAGGTAGTCATCCGAGGTACCCATGACATGGCAGGGTGGCATCCATGAGCACGGAGATCATTGGACAGGCATACACAGCACCCGTGTGACCAATATAGGAACATATATCACCTTCCAGGGGTAGGGGCCATGCATGGATGGCTTGTACCAGCCTCCACAATACTCACCTCCAGTATGCAGCATGCTATCCACCTTGCATACAGACATATGCCATACTATGCTGTTGGACATGCTACATGTCCATAGCCTGATCTGAAAGACATACGTCATGGACAACCACCGTCCTACGACTAGGATGGCCACATGCTGGAAAGATCCCTGTGCCATACCTGTGACATACTCCCGCCATACCGTGCAGCCCTGTCCACATAGCTGCACATATCATCCCTGTCATACATGGTGTGACGTCGGTATGGTAGATGTAGTATCTACTGTCTGGATCAGTAATGTGTCACTGATGCCCCTCGTGGTGGTGTAGTGGGTGTCAGATACAGCTAGTAAACCCAGCCCGTACATGTTATAGCCGATAACCTTACCTGCGAATGACATCCGACTAGCCATTGTCCCATGCCTATCACATGTGCAACACAGGCAATCAGTGGCAGGAGGTTGAACAGCTGTACAGTGCAGTGTAGATGTCTATGGCAAAACAGATGCATGTGCAGGTTTCCATGCATACTTGGTGCATTGTCACTGCCCAAGTCCATTAAGGCTTTGTCTGTGTTGATATGTGACATATACACAGCATCAAGGTCAACAGCATTACCGTGGACACATCCAGGAATGTGCAGATAGGTAAGAACACCAGTGCAGGCAAACAGACATGCCCACATGAAGACAGCAGTCACATGCAGTATGAACACTGTAATGAGGTGACACACATATATGGAGATGATATCCAATGCATAATGGGTGTTACATGTGTGAGACACATACATGCCAGTTGTGTTAGTGTCATGATGATTTGCAAAGATAACTGTGCAGATGTACTAGAAATGTATGTGCAGCAGTATCACTGTACATGTCTGAAAATGTGACCTGTCACCTTCATCATGTCTTACAGATAATGCCTTGTACATGCCTACCAGCATACAGCCAACAGGAGGATGATGTCCTAATCCCGTACCTCCATGATAACTATGAGGTGTTATTTAGCCATATGCCACAGCATGCACAGCAGCGGGATGACCTGTGGCAGGATCTTTGCAGGAGGGTCAACGAAGTGGGTGGCCACAACCGCACCTACCAGCAGGTGTGCAGACACTGCACGGACTTGATACATCATGCAAAACAGCATGCCACTGCAATCACCAGGGAACAAGGTGGAACAGGTGGTGGGCCACCAACCCAGCTTCCACTCACACACACAGAGGAGCTACTGGCCAGTCTGGGGACACCCTCAGAACAGCTCCCACAAACACTAGCTGTCATCGCGGAGGTGGGTGTCTCCCAACCAATGAGCCTGGAGTTGCCTGGTAAGTCAGTACCGAACATATGGCAGTATATCCCACGTACGTGCATGTGTCACTGTATATCATGTAATGTAACAACATAGGCAAGGTATGTGGACACACATGCTGCATACTACAGTACGCTACCCTGTGTATGCACCATACCTCTGAACTGTACAGGTATTTGCAGAATGTCCAGATGTCTGCCTCATATTGTCGGTGTGTTCCCCTTAATATCTGTCCCTTTCTGGCAAATAGCTGAGGATTGTAGTCATTAAATGATGAAAAACATTTGTGTTTACGACTGCACATTCCTTGTAAAAAACATGTGCATGTAAACCTATTATTCTAGCAACTTTCTAAGTTTGTAAGTGCAATATTTAACATCTATCCCTATTTGTCCCCCATCATAGTAGGCTTTGTCCAGATTTATTGTTCTAAGAGGTTGAGAGGTATGGTATGCACATGTGCTTACTATATGCTATTGTACAGGCGAATGTGTTAACTTGCACAGTGCACCCTGTGGCTATCATACAGTCATGGATAATGTTCATACTGCTGTGTCACCTCTATACAGGTACCTCTGGCGTGCCGCACAGACAAGAGTCCGTTGCAGGTGAGACTGTCATCGGTATCAGGCATGTCAAAGCATAGATCTATTCGCCATGTGGCCAGATAATACTTGTACACATGATGTTCATTCCAGACATGATATACAGGTCGCATCACCCATCATCCACACAGGCCACCCATGTGCAATATATACAAATTAAATAACACACAGACATGAAACCACAGTATTTGTCATTGCTACATGTGTGTCCAGCTGTGCATACAATGGTGGAGGTGTTCTACAATGGAGGCATATGTACTATACAGTGGAACAAAATGTGTGGTACACAAAACAGTACCACACAGTGAGCAGTGATATGGGCAGCCCACAGACGTCACCATTGTGTTATACGCCCCTGCAATGGGTTCACACATTGTGATGTGCCATCCGACATGTCTCAGACATGTAGTGTTTTGGTTGCAATATTGTCACACTTTCCCATAACCCATACCCCACATACCACACATACACCTGTTGTCTGCATAGCCCTGTGGATGGTGACATATCTGACATCTATGGGTGTATGTCATATGGGACAACACAGACGTGTGATAGACGGCCATCACACACATATGACCAACACATGTGCACACATGGCCATGGGGGATGGCCAGAGACACGTAGCCACACAGTAGATGTGATGTGGATACACCCTGTCTCACTTTGTCCACACATGGTCCAATTACAGCCCTGCTAGACCGATTGTACAGGTGATGTGGTACGCTGCACATCTTAAATGCCTGTGCACAGCTAGTGGAGGTGTCACTGACGTCTCCCTCATAAGATGTGTTGAACATGATGCCTGTGTCATAGCATGACAGTAGTCACCTTTACAGCTTCCACTGACAGTGACACCAGGAAAAAGATACTGTACATTTCCCTTGCTGCCGTAGGACATCACTGTTAGCTGTGCATCTTGTGTGTGTGGTACATCCATGTCATGTGTGAAATGGTGATGTGACAGGTCCGCTATGTGTGAACATGGTTGCCAGGCAGCTAACACTCTGTAGTTATCGTGCAGGGGTGTCATCTGTATGTCCTCCAGTGACCTGTCACATGACACATCATGGTTTGATGTGGTGTGTATACACCTCAGCATCATGGGTCACAATCCACAGGTATGTCATGGGTATGCATGCAGTTCTGGATATGCAATGTGTACATATTATGCACTGTTCAGCAATATAGACGCCTCATGATGCCATGCAATGGCACAGTGTCTGTACTTCACAATGTACAGCAATGTAGATGGCTCACAGTCCTCTACCATGCCCATGCACATTTGCTCAACATGCATACTATCTGTAGGGCATACGGACAACACCGCAATGTGATACCCAGTACGACGTTGTACATGAGTCAGGACACCATTGTGTCAGACATGTATGCATGTTAATGCACACGTCAGCAGATTACATGTCAAGGTCATGTCAGCCATGTGTACTGTTATCCTGTTCTGGTCCACATGGTGTATCACGGGGATGCATGCATACTACCATGATTGTGTGACTTGCATGGATACTGATATGACACCTGCTTGCTGTAGTGTGCATTCCAGGGGGTATGCTTACAAACACTATTGATGTCTGAGCCGCATGCTGTCAGCTTTATCACAAGCATGCTGCATGCCATCTGCCATATCACATGCATGGTGTATCAGTGTGTGTGTCAGTACATGTGTGTGTCAGTGCATGTGTGTCAGTGCGTGTGTGTGTCAGTGTGTGTCTATTGTAATTTAGAGTCTTTCTTTGCATTCACAGGTAATGTAGGTGCGTTACCCTCCTGCGGTCTATCTGATGTTATTGTCCCCACAGATGCTAGCAGTGATGAACATATGCATGAGGTACAGGCAGGTTTGTCAGGGGCTGAATCTGTGCCAACGGTTGCCATCCAGCTATGCCCCCCCTCTTCCCCGCACACAGTTCAGCTGCCAACACATACCGCATCACCAGTGGCCATAGAAGAAGGAGAGTCAGCATCTGTTAGTGTTGAACAGGAATGTGTGGTGGCTACAGAAGGTGTGTCTCCACACCATGGTGTTAGTGTACTGACTGCAGATGTGCCACACAGGCATGTGGCCGATGCTGCTCGTAGGAGGACCTCTGGCAGACATGCACCTGCAGGACATAGCGCAGCAGCTGGAATCACCAAATGCATGTTCCAGACTGTAATGGCGGCACAGGCATTTGCCGAACAGCAGAACAGAGAAGGGCAGAGGCTGCAGAGGGCTGCTATCCACACCCTAAACAACAACATCCAGGCATTGGCAGGTGCTCAACAGCAGATTGCTGATGTTCTGGACAGGCGATTGGGTGACATGGTCAGAATCCTTGACTGTGGCATGGCAATCCGCGAGCGTGAGCTGTCTGTGCTGGAACATCTGGTAGGAGTGAGGTGTATGCCACGTGGATGTAGGCCAGCTACACCACCTAGTGCAGGTCAACATGAGCGTGCCACCTCACATGGCCGCTCCCATAGTGCCGGTAGCAGTAGCAGTGCAGCTGGTGCTGTGCTGTCCACACCAGGACACAGCAGGCCATGTGGACGTGGCCCTGGACGTTCCCAGCGGGGACACAGTTCCAGTGGCCATGTGTCATCGGACAGTAGCCATTCTGTACCTCTGCCTGGTAGTTCCCCTGCAACCCCTGGCAGGCACAGGACACGTGGCTGTGGCCGAACACAGTGAGCTGTACAACCTGGTCTGTACAATCTGGAGCTGTCAATAATACCCTTGTGTAGGCCTCACAAATGACAGAACTGTGTGCACACATGAAAGCACATAGCAAACACAAATGTAGGGCTCCAGAACACCCACATGCATACTGAACAGACATGTCCAATCAAATCACTGGCCCTTACCCACACACATGATGTCATCCAGTGGTGCAGCCTATACCCCTGGCAAACATTATCACCCTGTGCATATGATGAAGCCTGTGCCGCATCCCTATCATCCACACCATCAGTGCAGGGATATGCTCAAATGGTCTGATGCACAGGGTGAACAGAATAGTGAGAGGTGTATCTTACATTACTTGTGTATGCATAGTGAGGGAAGTGTATGTTGCATTGGTTGTGTGTGAATAGTGAGAGACATGTATATGACATCGGTTGTGCACTGTCGACATGCACCAGACATACCATGTAGTACAGGTGCAGCATGCATTGTGATATGTTCACAGTATGTGTCTCAGTTACAACAGTAACAGCATGTAGGTAATGATGCCCTGGTTCCCTCCTATGGTGTACCGGATTGTGCCTACAGGTAGTAGTGTTTGCAGTCCCCCATGTGTAACTGTGGAGTACTCACAGGCACATATGGCAATATCAGTATGCTAAACGTACCCTCAACCTGACTGTTGGACAGTCTAACATGACACAGATGTCCGCACATATACTGCACCTGAAGCATGTGGTCAGTTGAACAGGCTACAGTGGCCAGAGACGTGACATACATACCAGGAAACATTACAGGTATGTTGACATGGTGCAGGGGTTGTACACAGTGGTCTGGCCAATGATGACGTTAGAGGCCACTTGATAGCATGAGGCCACACTGTGTAGCAGTAATACCCTGTCACATTACAGGAACATGCCCACATTAACGGGGTCTACAACACTATAATGCACACCCCATAGTGTTGAGGTGAGGACCCTTGCCTATGTGGTCATCACCCTCACAGTACTTTGGACCCACACGACGTGACACAGAGAAGGAACATGCACAGGTAGCCAGTACGGCTGGGACCAATGGCATCAACAGGGTAGTAGACTGCATCACCATGAGGGGTTAGTGATCCTGTTTTCACTGTTTGGTAGCATACACCCTCACACCAAGCACCAGACAGCCATACATACATACACACACACACTGTGGTGACCACAAATGTGTATACGGATAGCCGATGTGTGTGATGCACCACACCTGCCGACGTCATGCTTTCCACACTGCAGTATGTGCAGATCTCTACAACGGTGTACAGGGGTGTGTAACAATTGGGACGTAATCCCCACCATATGTGGCATATGTGGTCACACAAGTGGACACACATGGCAGTGCTGGGAATGATACACCTGCCATATGATGAGACTTTTGACAGACATGCAGCGGTATTGTCCGCATTATGTGTACCAACGATATGTCTGACAATTGTGCTGCTATATGCACACGGGAGGATGTAAGTGTTACAGGTGTCATGTGACATACAGTCGGTAACACCTGACCGCTGTGTAAGTGTTATGTCATCACCGTCAAGTAACAGTGACATAGCGTACTGTTTGCACATGTCATGGTAGGATGGCGTGTGACACACCTGTAAGCCATCCCCAGCAAACATCCATCTACACAAGTGGATCACCACTTTATGTACACACATCCCTCCATACGTGATGTACAACCAACCGTACTGTCAGTATGTCACCATATACAGGTGTCAATGATGGGGCTGCATTGCGACTGCATGTTGTAGTTAGGCACAGATGAGTTACGGACATCAGCCACTGCACATGCATGGTTGCTGCATGCACATTACAGATTGTACATGTGTATTGGTCCTACATGCGTCTCCTGTAGCCATGTTTGTATGCATTGCTATTGGTGGACATGTGTGTTGGCATGCATAACACATGGACTGTGGTATGATATCACAGGTGTCATGGGAGACTAGTACAGGAGAATGTGTCCTCGGTCAACATTGCTACCTCCTGTACTGTGAGCATTCAACAGACATGGACCCACCTTCCATTTGCGTGCGTATGATTGCTTAAGCCACTTTTCTGCACGGGGGACAGCAAAAGCTATGCTATGTACATATGTGTTGTGTGTGTGGTCCATGCACACATCCACTGCAATCACATGTATGACATATCCAAACATGTGTGTTCATTGGTGTACAGCAACACCCATCTGTCATAGCTGTGTAAGACCCAGGGCCCCTGTTATGTCTTGAGCTGACCTGGTCATGTATAGTGGTATCATTGCAATGCATAACACTGGTTGGAACCCTGTCGGTACATGTGTACTCTGCACAGTTGCTGTAGACCTCTGTACAGTCCACTGGTCATGTGTCACACGGTGTTGTGGTAATGCATGGCTGTGTATTGCTGCACCAATGACATGGTGATGTCTTGAGGGCTACAGTGTAGACTGCGGTGTGTACGTCTGTGATCTCTACCTGTGACAGCTGTGATGGCACCTGAGTGTGTACTGGTTACTGCATGTGAGTGTCCGCCCTGTGCGTGGGGACAGTTATACCTTACTGTGCCCTTCCGTATTTAGACTCCATCTGCATGCAAGATGGCCCTTTGCAACTGCTAAGTGTGTGAGCATGCCCAGTACGCTGCTGTGTAGATGGACACACAGGACAGTCCAAACTGAGCCCTTGCATGTTTAGACTCCGTCTGCATGCAAGACGGCCCTTTGCAACTAAGTGTGTGAGCATGCCCAGTACGCTGTTGTGTAGATGGACACACAGGACAGTCCAAACTGAGCCCTTGTGTGTTTAGACTCCATCTGCATGCAAGATGGCCCTTTGCAACTGCTAAGTGTGTGAGCATGCCCAGTATGCCATTGTGTAGATCGACACACAGTACAGTCCGAACGGACGTGTATAACTAAGCGTTTGGCCATGGCCAGTGACACCTTGTGTCGGTGATGTTCCTCTGTGCATGGGCATGGCCATTGACATCTTGTATAGTGATGGTGGTCATCCAGACAACAGATGTTCATTTTCAACGTCACGATGGATGCCTACCGAGTACACACTGGTCGACTATCTTGAAGGGTGTACTGTCTGTGGCGCGTCCCGTGTCTATGTATTGTTGTTGTAGTGCTCCGTAAATCTTTAGTTGCCCCGATCACACCACTGCCGTGTGTTTGTCTACATCTACCATGGGACAGTAATATGTCTGTATGCTTTCAGACTGATCACTCTCTATACAATCCATGTCGGCATCCTTGTCTTTGCGGATGATGACAAACACCTAGAAGTATGCCTCTGGGACTGCTGTGTTCAGTAATCTCGGTAGCGTGTTCTGTAAATGCGTCATGCTGTAGTGTAATAGGGTAGGTAGGTGTATGTTCGGCTCCCAGCCCTGCCAAGTGTGTGTGTGTGTGTGTGTGTGTGTGTGTGTGTGTGTGTGTGTGTGTGTGTGTGTGCGTGTGTGTGTGTGTGCATGTGTATGCGCGCATGCTTCCGTCCGCCTGGGGACTCAGTCATGCTTTTAGATGCCTCACACCACAGATATTTCCTACAGGTATCTTTGCCTTTGCGGATGATGACACGTGCCTAGAAGTATGCCTCTGGGAGTGCTGTGTTCAGTAATCTCAGTAGCGCATTCTGTAAATGTGTCATGCTGTAGTGTGATAGGGTAGGTAGGTGTATGTTCGACTCCCAGCCCTGCCAAGTGTGGGTGTGTGTGTGTGTGTGTGTGTGTGTGTGTGTGTGTGTGTGTGTGTGTGTGCATTCTTCCGTCTGCCAGGTGACTCAGTCATGCTTTTAGATGCCTCACACCACAGATATTTCCTACCGGCATCTTTGCCTTTGCAGATGATGACACGCGCCTAAAAGTATGCTTCTGGGAGTGCTGTGTTCAGTAATCTCGGTAGTGCGTTCTGTAAATGCGTCATGCTGTAGTGTGATAGGGTAGGTAGGTGTATGTTCGACTCCCAGCCCTGCTAAGTGTGTGTGTGCGTGTGTGTGCGCGCATGCTTCCATCCGCCTGGCGACTCAGTCATGCTTTTAGATGCCTCACACCACAGATATTTCCTACCGGCGTCTTTGCCTTTGCGGATGATGACATGCACCTAGAAGTATGCCTCTGGGACTGATGTGTTCAGTTATCTCAGTAGCGCTTTCTGTAAATGCGTCATGCTGTAGTGTGATAGGGTAGGTAGGTGTATGTTCGACTCCCAGCCCTGCCAAGTGTGTGTGTGTGTTTCCAGCTGCATGACAACAGTACATTGCTTTTACAGTATTCACTCTCCATAACAACCGTGCGGTGTCTTTGCCTTTGATGCTGCTGTCTGCAGGCTTGACGTATGCCTGTGTGAATGCTCTGATCTACTAATCACGGTAGCGTGTTCTGTAACTGCGTAATGCTGTTGTGTGGTACAGTGGTTATGTCTGTGTTCTGCTCCCAACCCTGCCAAGTGTGTTGTGTGTGTGTGTATATATCTATCTACATATATATATATATATATATATATATATATATATATATATATATATATATATATATATATTGTATATAGATATGTATGTTGAGATTATCACTCTTGAATGTGCTGCATTATCTGTACGTGATCACCTTGGATGTATGTAGATCTGCTATGGCTCTGTGTTAGTGCACATACTGTGTGCTGTAGTGATCCTGGGTTATACTTGTGTAGTGACCAGTTATTGTGTTGCTGGGTACTACAAGGGGCATTGGAAACAATGTTAGTACAGCACCTTTGAATGGTTGTGTGCACATCTCTGCAACAGTCAGCAGTGGTTATTACTTTGGAGGGTGAGTATGGCTCATATCCATATGTATTAACTGACAATACTATGCAACAAAGGTTAACATTACTGACTCACGTTTATCCACAGGTTGTGGTACAGATCCCAGGACTGTATGTGTATACATTGACAGGTGCAGGACTGGGTTAGTGTTGGATGCATGGAAGGGTGTCCATGGCCAGTAATGGCGATCTGTACAGCCTGGCAGGTATGGTCTGTGACTGTCCCACAACCTCCTGTGTATGGCTGACACATGCTGTACCTGTGTATATGCAGACACATATACTTACCACAAACAGCTAGGGCTATCACATACACACACCCATTGCATCACCATTGGGCCATGCAATAACAGTTGTCCTACACACACACACACACACACACACACACACACACACACACACACACACACACACACACCTATGTGTAGATTGGATGGCTCAATGACAGCTCTGGAAATGTAACACCACACCCTGTGTATATGATGTCACCTGTGCCACCACCTGTGATGTGTAACATTGATGCAGGATCAGACTAACCTGGTGCTGATGCACACGATGGCTTTATACCACTGTAGTGATGTTAGAATGTTGTTAACACAAAGTGTGATATCCTTCTAGGTGTATATCAGCAGGCATGATGCATTGCAGCTATGACCATCAATGTAGCATAGTTTACAGCACTGTTAATTCTGATGATGTATTCTCCATCCATGTGCCATTTCACTGATGTGTGTAATATTGGCAGCATGTGTTTCTGAGTGTGCTGTACATGTGTGATGTGTGTAGTACACATTTATACATGCTTACAAATGCGTACACTGGCTTACATGACATTACATGGGCTTCAACATTCGTACACTAGCTTACTCATTCTCCAACGCACGCACACGGGCTGACGCGTGCACACATGCTTACTCAGGCTTACTGGTGCGCACAGGCGCAGACACACTGTAGGCAGGTTTGCAGGAAACATCGGTGGTATCCATGGAGTACACCGTCAGTATCCTGACTTTCCCTAGGATAGATCATAACACGCCTCTTACACTGATGAGTACTGACAGTAAACATGTGACACTGCTCCGGTAAAATTACAATGTTTTATACATACACACTCATGTTATCACCTATCTTCTGCTCTAATAGTCCCCTTATCCTACACTACACTGTAGGGGCTTAGCCCATATGGCATGACATATTGTGATTCACTATCCTCAACCTCACTTGCATCAGATTGCCTACAAATGCTTGGTTACATCTCTGACAGAGCGCTTCCACACATAACAACCAGTACGCAGTAGCCATGTTGTCTACAGCTTGCCATTCATCTGCATGGTGTACTAACATCTAACTAAACCTACATTTTGTATGTATATTATACATATTTGACTTGTTTTGAAGCGCAGCGCATTCTCGTGTCGCTGAGCTATGCTTCCATTCCGGAGATCGGGGGAGAACAACTACAGTTTTATTGATATCCAATGGACAATAATGCCACTGGCCTTATATTTGGACATTGGCATGCTTCTTTGACTGTATTCATGCTGTATTTTCAGCTGTCATTGCTCCGTGTAGCAACATGCAGAAAGTTACTCGCTTAACATCCGAATACATTTCTGCACATAACTCTGCTCTTGCACGGACAGCTTACTGTTTCATGTATCGCATATTTACATAATTTCCATAGCTTTCACCTACAAATGGGGTATGTTGCAAATCCCAGCATTGGAGTTTGCTGAATAGCTTGGCAGACATCTTTCCTTGCTCTACTCTCACTCTACTTGTACACGCCGGAGGCTTCGTGTATCAAGGCCTAGGCTTTGCTGTGTGCTATGTCTATTTGTGGTGTATGCATGGCTGTGGGTATGTTGTGACCTGCTACATCTGACATTTATACAGAGCAGCTCCCACTGTCATCATTTGTAAAGGTGACAGCCCTATAGGTACTTTATATAGACTGCTGTGTCATTTGACATGTCAGCACATACCTGCGGTCAATACTGAACTTCCTACTGCAGTGCTTTTCATACCTTCTGAGTTATCTTGCAGTCGATAATACTGTTTCCTCTGACATGTATCTGTTTCTGATACAGGATATCATTTTCTTACACCAATACACACAATATATGGTGGCATCACAGGCCAGATGCCATTACATTCCTATTGCAGGACACACCCACCCAGAGGGTTGTATTCCTCACAAAGGCCAACAGGTGCTTATCCACACTTATTCTATCATGTACCTTATGTGTTTGCCAGTATTTGCGCTTTCTGTCAGTGGCAGAACTCACGTGCGAGTGTGGGGGACTGGACACTGTATCGGGGACACTGCATGACACCCTGAGGGACACATTTCTTTTGATTCTATTAACCTTCCACATTGACTTTCACAGAGTACATTGTCATTCACATTTGTTGAGGTACATGCTTTTGACTTGTACATGTTTTGTCATTTGTCCTGACGTCTTTCTTCTCACCTGTCCACCTAGTATCACTAGTTCTGTACATTTATTTAGGACTGGTTACCTTCATACCTCTCACCTGTACACATTATGGGTAAATGTCCCGAGGTTTGACCTATGATTTTGTTACTTTTTTCATAATAATGTGCCTTTCTGGTAAATTACTGGCAAGGCATTAAGGACTGTGAACTTAGATAATAATGACTGATATTTGCATTTCATAATTAATAACCCTCATAACATTCGTACTCCTGACTACGCCATTATTCTATCAACGTTCTGAATTTGTCTGGGGTATATTTAATATAGTCCCTATTTGTATTTCATGTACTATGCCTTTGTCCGCTGTCTTATTCTGAAAGGTTGGAAGGTATGGTTTCCATCTTGGTCGTACGCATGTCCATCCATGATAATCGCCTACATGACACTGATATAAGTCCCTACGTCTTCCCCCAGTGGTTTACACAATATCCAGTAGATGGGTTCAACCTTTTTGGAGACTATAGGCGTGTGCTATACCCACATAGATATATTGATCACTCCCATGGGGCAGACCTAATAAATCTGTGCCAACCAACACCTAGGCCCATTTCTGCATACCCATGATTCCCATACCTGACACCCGTCCACAGTACTCTTTAGACATATTTAATGTGAGCGATAATAAAGTATGAAGACACTTCTAAGCACTCTCCACTCTCCGGATATCAGGTCATACGTCATACATTCTATCGACCCATGTATTATTACCCTTGCACCTGCTACTGTTGCATGTACAGCTATATCATAGTTGCAGCTGTGACTTCTTTGCGTTGATGATTATTGTACACACTTAGTACGGGATCAATTTTTGGGGTCCTGCAAAGGACACCTATATCCATGTTTAAAGTGTAGAACTTGCAGGTCTGTCACACTGGTACTTTCCGGGCAATGGTTTGGAAAGCAGCAGTATATTCACCTTTCATGCATGTCTGTCTGTCTATCCATAATACTTATACCATGACCTATTTATGTACGTGTTATATCTACAAGGACATATGTTTGTTTGTTGTGTATACATCTATTAATGTATCGTGTGTGTATAGCTATATATATGTACATATATACATATGTCCATATATATCTGTACATTCCTCATTTCATAAATTTCTTTGGTTTAAGTCTGTGGATATATGTGTATACACACATATATATATATATATATATATATATATATATATATATATATATATATCCATATCATACCTTTCAGCTGTACAGATTATCACAGAATGTACAGATGTTTGCCTCTTATCTTTGATCCGTTTTTCATAACCTTGTGGCTATCTAGCAAATTAGTGGCATATCATTAAAGACTGACGTTGGAAAATAATGACAAGCATTTGAGGTTACGACTTCATACCCTTCAGAGAATCCATGCTAGTGAAACACCTGTTATTCTATCCACTTTCTATGTTTGTTAGGGCAATATTTGGGAATTGTCCCTATTTGTACCAGTTGTTTTCATGGCTTTGTCCGGTTTCTTACTTTACGGGGTTAACAGGTATGAGCCATATATATATATATATATATATATATATATATATATATATATATATATATATATATATATGGGTTTATGTCAAAACAACGACACGCAAAAGAACGACATTCATTATATCGAAACGAAACCATCGACATTGCAAAACATCGACACTACATTTATACGTAAGTACAGTGCTAACATGGGTCCTGCAGGGGGGAAGTAAAGGATATGATATGACACTGTACCCATACTACTTCCCCCCTGCAGGACCCATGTTAGCACTGTACTTACGTATAAATGTAGTGTCGATGTTTTGCAATGTCGATGGCTTCGTTTCGATATAATGAATGTCGTTCTTTTGCGTGTCGTTGTTTTGACATGAACCCATACATATATATATATATATATATATATATATATATATATATAAAACGTGGAGAAAACAGCATTCATTTGCTATGCTGTGAGTGGATTACACACGCGCAGGTGCACTTGCATATCCTTATTGTGGGTTACATATGTTTAATAAATATTTGTGCTTATGTGGCCTTTCCTAATTGTGACCGTAACAGTTACATATCTGCATTCTGGTTTATGGACATATGCGAAACACATGTTCACCTTTACATATTTAAATGTGTTTACAGCACAAATGCATTCATTACACTTTAAACTTATATGTGCCGTGGTCGTAGTTCAACCGGGACTGCATTCACGTTGGCCAGATGGTGGAACCACTATTCTATTGGTGTTCTGCCTCATTGATATGCATACCCATAGTACTTAGCTACATCAACATATGCCTCACCGCTTCACTTACAACACAGGCATCCATTCTCCTGCTGGGAAAAACGTGGTACTGCATATTACACATTCCCTATTGCCTACTGCTGTGGACCCCAGCTGCATAGTTAATCACTCCAAGGATATGCAGAACACCAGGGCTTATAGTCATGGCACATACAGGTATGATTGTCAGGGTGTTCATGTAGTGATCTGGGTTTAGGCTTGTCCATCTGGTGAACAGAACTTCCCTGGCTGCGTTCAAATGTCAGACAAAGCACATGGACAGGGAGTTTCTCCCTATTATGAATTGTTACCTGTGTTTACAGACACAGGTGTTTGTGCACCTGTCAGCAGCTTATTCTGTTGGCAATGCATATTATGGGTGGGGTTGTTACAGTCCATTCTCCACGGTGAGGGGTGTTCCCATTCTCATTTGACTATTTCCTGTATTCAGTCATACGGGGATTATTATTTTGGACATGAAGTGACTACAAGTATGCAGTTGTACATTACACAAATGTGAAAGGTTGTTACTGTAAATATGTACAGAGTACCTCTGTAATACGCTGTTGTGTTCTGGCAAAGCAGTAGCTAATCATTAAAGACTGAAGTCGGAATGTGATGACAGGCAGTTGGGTTTCAGACTTCATACTCTTCAGGACATTAATGTCAATGTGCAAACTGTTATTCTATTAAATTTCTATGTTTCTAAGAGCTATCTTTATAAATTGTCCCTACTTTTGGGCCTTTGTCTCACTTTTATTCATGGCTCTGTCCAGATATCTTGCTCACACAGGTTGACAGGTATGGTCGGTCACGCCTGCACACAGTAAGTGTCCCTCACACTTGATCAGGGTTATCCTGTTTACGTCAGTGTCTTCATCACCCTTATTCCATTTGCCACTATGCAAATGTGTGCAATATATTCTCCCGCCTATTCGTGTCGGGACACGTGCGTCACAGGAAGGTGTTTTATCCTAGGTAGTAGGTTATGCATGACCACTTAGGGCTGGACAGTGTCATGGACCTCTACTGCACATTCTGACTTGTGTCCAGATATCTACAAGATTGGACATCGTGTCTGCATGCCCATTCTACTATTTATACAGGTTAGTTATCCCATGAGGGATATCCCAAAAATTTGACAAGACCAATTCCAAAGATCTTTCTGGCTTTACGAAAATGTGCAGGGGGTTCTACATGCAAGGGATACATGGTTTGCAGTCCTGAAACTGCCTAGGGTGACACTACCTACTACATATGCGTAGGGGTCACTATGTGTAGCTGTGTCTGCAACGAACCAGTAGGCCAAGTACGGCTGGATTTGGTGGACGTTCTGGTATGGGAGCGGGTTGTGTGATGTGGAGGGGATGCTGGGTAGGCCATTATACATCCAGGTGTGTTGCATTTGTTATGGCCAGTTCCATCAGGACCAATCTATGGGTATGTGACGGTGACATATCTATACATTTGTATTGCACATTTCCATATTCATATGTTTGTGGGATTGTGTTCTACACTATGGCCTGTCTGCTTGTCTTGCAGCTGTTTCTACATGTGTTTGTGTTACTTTCAGCTTCACCCGCTGCTCCCTCATACACCTCTGGTTCACCTTTTCTGCATACGACACAGTATCGCCTTGGAGGATTTTACCATTACCCATCCACCCCTCACACGCAAATTCCTCACACCCCATAGATCACTACTTTGGTTGTTGGCCCATGACATGGCCAGAGTAACACATTGAATACCCTAGATGTGTCAGGTACCTTTATGGTTATGTGGACTACCCTGCCATGTTTGCTTTCCACATTCTATACCTCATGCACATAGGTACACGCCCATACTTAACTTTCATTACTTGGTTGGTATACCCGGGTACTACCCATTCGACTGTGTCACATACAAGTTCGGCTTATACCGCTGACTTCCGGATTTTGCCAGCCTGTTGTACTCATTGGTAGGATGGCACCTTTTCCTATGACCAAGTCATTCCTTACACATATCCGACTGTTGTGGACAATGCCTCCCCACAGTCGACAGTAGGGTTTCCACCTTTTCAATTGGCCACAGTGTGACATTTGCGGTGAACACATCACATTTTACAGGCCGACACATACCCACGGTCAGTTCGGCAGATAGAGCTTACAATTCTTGCCTATATATAAGCTTATTCTTGTAGCATTTTGGTGGCTTATTCTGTTTCTTATGACATTTATGTAATATACGTACAGAGAAACTGTTTAATGCAACTATTACATAACATCTAAGGAAGAATTATGTCCTATAATCTCTGGACATTTGCCATTTTTACAAGTTTGTGTCAGGACACATCTGCCCACAGAGGGACTGTTGCTTGCAAACTGGGACAGGTGGTAATCTTAGTCGACGTTACGGATCATACTGTTCCTTTCGGCCTGCATGTGTCCTTATTGTTGTAGCTGTTTATATGCTCCTTCTGTTTCGTTTACATGCATATTCTATTTCCTATCACATTTGGTATGTGAAATACGGGCATACCTTTTGCATGTGACTATTACATGCATTGTGGGATATGATTCAGACATACGGTCACTAAATATATCTACATTTCTCCTCGGGTATTTTGTTATGGACACATCTGCCCTGCTATGTATCCTCCCTCACATTATGGGTCAGCTGGTGACCCTCTCCATTGGGCTGGACGTACCTACTGGTGGCGCGCTAACATATGATGCATTTCACTTCCACATGGTATAGCTATCTACACTACGTTGGACTACGGGCACACGGTTTTCCATGTCATTTGTTCAAGGGTTAGGGACCCGTTATTCCCTACCGTGCATTTGTGTTTGCTACTTCATTTTCTTTTCGCAGGAACTATCTTGCATGTTTTGCATACATTTTAGTATCCACGGACACTGATAGGTGCAATTACTATTGCAGGCAGAATATAATATTCAGCAGTTTAGGTTTCGACAGCCGACATTGACACGCCTCCGTGTGCAACTTCGATACACCCCATGCACTTGCGCATGTTACCCTATGCACGTGGCTGTGGCGGCTGCGTGTCTTCATTAATATGCATATGGCGCTACTACTCCAATATATGCCACACGGTCGGTGCAAGCCTTACGCCGGCCTTGCGCCGAGCTTCATGAATCCCGGGGAAAGATTTTTATTGAAGCAACTGCTAAGATTCTATGGTTATTTACATAAATGTGTATCATTCCTCTAGCTTGGTCTTTTCAGTAGTCAGAAAGCTCTTTTTGTGCATGAGAACCCATCTTAAGCCATGACTCATTAGGAGTTCAGCTATGTAAGGAGGTACGCTGTGCACCCTGCTCAGTTTGTTTTTACTGCCTGAAGTAAACAACTGATCAGCTTTGCTTCATTTGTTCATTGTTTGCTTAGAAGTCTTAATCTTGACCTGGCTATGTACACATTTTCCATTATTTCACTTTATCTACATTATGTTACACATTTGCTTGAGGTCAGAAAAAGAGAGCTAAACTAATATGTCCTTTAAATGAATGTAACATCTTCTCCCCTCCATCACCACCATCCCCTTCTTCTTCCATTTTTATCAATTTTTTTGTAGAGCTTCTCACCATCACCTATTCTGTTGGCCTGTTTCATGGCTCTACGGCCCTCTCTGTGAAGAAATAATTTTGCAAATCTGTTGACTAGTTGGCCCCTATAGTCTGTTGCCTATGCTCTCTCCCTATGTCTTCTCTGTTTCTTTGTCAGTGTAACCTCTTCATATCTCCCTGAACTTGTGTATACAGGGAAAGTTATTTTATTAAGATATTATCCTAAGAAGTTCATCAATGGCATTGTTGAACAATGTCTTTAGACTCAGAGAAGGGGAAGTAAGGATAGACACTGGCTCGAGTATGGGCATTTCTCTAATATATACCATAGACAGTAAAACTATTGAAGACATTACAATGAACAAATGGAGAATGTTTTCCATAAGTCCAGGGATTTATGAAAAAGTAGGGGAAGGGCCTTGTTTGACTAACAAAAAAGATTAGACTTTATAGGACAAATGTAAATGAAGTGATTGTGGGGTGAAAGTTAAGGGAAACAGGTGGTACACATACAAATGCCTTCCTTGTAACACGAGCAGATTTATGGCAGGAATACCAATATTTCATTGTATTAGCACCCAAAAGAGTTGTAGATCTCCAGGGTATTTACATGTTATTCAGATTTATTACAATACATGACAGCATGCACAGCGTGTGAGTTTTGTTCTCTCTCTCTCTCTTATATATATATATATATATATATATATATATATATATATATATATATATATTATATATATAAAAAACAATAAGAAAATTTAAAAAAATCATGAATGACTGATACCAAATACAAAAGAGTATTTAGTACTTTGTAAAAATGTAGAACTCACTGTCTTCATTAAAAAAATGTGTATTTTGTGTGTTAAACCACATCAGGGAAAGCAAATGGGGTTAACACGGAACTCAGTTTGGAATACAGAGAGACTACCAATTGCAGGCATGTCTCACTGCCTGTATTGGGGTTGTCTGCATATGTGCCATGTTTTGGACACAGCATGTAAATTCAGGTGTCACACATGTTGTTTCTGTAGGTATCATTTAAACATGCATATTTTGTAATTTATAAAGAAAATTGTTGCATAACTTAACCACATTGCATGTTTTCATTCAGCCATGTATTTTCCGGTACACATGGTACTTGAGGTCAGCTATGAAACATTGTCAGTTGAAATGCCAAATCCAAGTTCATCAGAATGAATTAATGGAATTGACAGATTTTTGAAATATAGTTTTAGAGTGTTATATTTTCAAACACACTCTATTTTATATATGCCATCTTGGAAAAAGCATAATCTCAGAGAAGATAGCAAGTCCCTTCCTCCTAGAAAAATACATTATTACACTGCAAAACACCAGCCTTGATTCCAAAAGACTTGTTCTCAGTGTAAATGACCACTTACACTGAGAGCAGTTATTTTGGAATCTGACCCCTGGTGTAAGCCTGTTTATAGATGTAACTCACTTATGCTGAGAGCAAGTCTTTCAAAATCAGGGCAGACTTACACTGACAGTGTTTCTTTTGGAATTTGGCCCATAATATTTTGACTAACTGCCAATATGATGAGTTAATTCTGATTAATGTGGATGTGACAGCTTGTCTGTCATCTGATCATTATGAAACCTACTTAACAATGTGCATGTATACAACACAACATACTATAAGACCAAAATGAACTGCAACAAAGGTAACTAACTAAACACCAGTGTAATTCTGTAATACAAAATTTAACATTTTAACATTTTCCTTTTTTTTCAGCTCAAAGCATAAACAATATACCAACACTAGTATATACATGATGCCGTCTCAGATCACTTATCTTGAAAAGCCTCTCTGTATTCGATTGTTACATCTGCGATAGGAATGATGAGCTTCATTCACACATAATATACTTGTATAAATTTGCCTGAGAGTGGCCACTGCTATCTCGATTCTAATTATCGTATCACTTTTCTGCTGTATCTGCTGTCTTTCTTTTATTTTCAGCAAACACAAGTGATAAAATGTCATATGGATGACAATTATATAATAAAATAATTATGTGCAAATGCTCTGTGCTTTCAGTTATATAACTAGATAAATAAAGAAGCAAAGTTTTGAAGCAATATACATTATTCTGAGCAATCTGTGTTCTGAAGAGAAGACACAACTTTCTTTCTAACTATATCAGATCTCACCAGTCAAGCATTCTGCAGAAACTATTCCAAAGCAGGTAAGTAGAAAGTAGCTAACAGAAAATGTTGGAAAATATGGCTGCTACAAGTATCCTGAAGATGTGTTGCAAAACTTACCTGTAACAGTCCCATGTCAGTATCAGGGAAGTTTCATCCTTTAACCTCTAACCATCCCCTATACAATAGTTTTAGTAGTCCACATATTTAAAACTTAAATCATTTGCAGATATATGGGGGGAGTCTTTTAATCAGAATCATTTCCACGTGTCATCTGGTCTCATTACAAAAGGTTGTAAAACTGCTAAGTTTGTTTGTGTTAGCATGGAAAACTGTCATATCTGAAAGGAAAATGAAACCAGCACTTTATATTTTCATAGAGTAAAGCAAGTTTAATGGCCAATGGGACATTTTTTTTTTTTCTAGTTTTATTTTTTGAAAGCATCAGCTTTGTTGTTATTATCATGACATATGTACCCCCTTTACATTTAAAAATCATTTAACTAGCCATTTTACATAACCATGCTCTTCTCCATAATGTTGATTTTATAATAGCATTCTTCTTGGTTGTGTGGTGCTTACATTCTCAAAATAGCAACATGTAGTTGTCATTCAGGGCATACTTCTCAGCCATTATTATTAATTCATCACAGAGAAAAGTGTTGTTGTTGTGTCTTTTGGCTTTTCCTGGTTAGGGGTCACCACAGTGGAACTCTGGTCCACTAATGATTGGCAGCAGATTTTTATGTGCCGAGTTGCCAGCCCTGATGCACAACCTTCAAGTGTATCACGCTTATATCATGTTTGACTTCTCTTTCCAGTTGCTTTCTCATATTTCAGGTGAAGGTTGTATATATCTTTTTAAAACAAATAAGTCTTGGCAACCGTTCTGTCTTTATTATCATTTAACATTTCCTATATCCTCCTCATGATGGTCAAACATTAAGGACTTATAAACAAGAGTGCCTAGATCCCTCTCAACAGTGCCTGATTGAAGGAGTGTGTCACCTATATGATATGACATGTGAAAATGTTTTGTTTGCAAAAATAAACTGTGCTATATTTGAGACCGTTGTCCTTACACTAATTGCTAACATGGTTTAACCCATGATGGAGCTATTGTAAGTCATTGAAAGGTTGAATAACTCTACTCCATTTATAGCTGTCTGCAAACTTTGATAGCCATATGCTAGGATTATCAACCTGAAGGTCTGAGAAATAGATGCCAAATAGGAGAGAGTCCAGTACTGATCCCTGTGATACAGCATGGATAACCTTTTTGCCTTCAGAAGTAGTACCTGTAACTGTAGCCATATGGGTTCTGTCACACAACCAGCTAGCAACCATAGCACAACATAAGTATTTATATTTGGATATTACCTGCATGGAGAGATGTCTAAACATCATTGGCTAAGTTCAGATATGCTTTGGTTATTTCTCAAGAAATTTATAGAGGTTAAATAGGCAGGACCGACCTCCAACGAAACCAGACTGTTGAGGGTCCAGGCTTAACAGATTTCAATCTCAAAATTAATGAGGTCTGATATATCTTCCAAAGCTTTACATATGAGGCTAATGAGACTGTAGTTATCAGGATCCATGGTTGAACAACACTTGTGTAATGTAATTACAAAACCTATTTCCTAGGCTTCAGAACTGCAGTCAGTGGAGAGGCCTAGAGTAAAGATGGTATGTGTATGTGGTGTACAGATAGGCCATATATGACAGTGATAACTAGGTAACCTGGCATATTATCAGAGCCCATGGATTAGATGCTCCTGTGTTTTGAGATGGCTGACAGAACTTGTTCTATAGTAGCTAAAGAGGGTGGCTGGGATTGAGGAATGAGTGGAATAGATGTAATAGTGGATGGAGCAAAATTTCAACTAAATTTATCAGCTAAGATAATAGCTATTTCCTCTGGGTCAAAGTATGCAGTATTATTGTCAACTAGCTCTAAACATTGTGGGCGTTAGTTCATAACTTCCTGACATAGTTAAAGAAATATCTGTAGTTGTTTTTGATGCTTTTGATCTTAATGGCTATTTTAAATTCATACCCTTCTTCCTAATGGTTCCTTTAAGCTGTTTATTAGTTTTCTTAAGTGTGTTGTTAAAGATCAAATAAAAGAAAGGTCCAGTTGAATAAAAGTTAAAATACTCTAATTAGACACTATGGACACTTACCTTCCTAAGAGTTCCATAGTTGTGTTTTTGATGTATTTATGATAGCTGTTTCTAAAAAATAAATATTGTTAAAAATAATGAAATGACAACTCAGAGATTCCTGGCTTGCTGTCAGCCACCTATCTGGAAGTAAAATCTGTGCAAGGCATGCTGATGTCAATGAGTAGAGCAATAGAGCCACACCTCTTAGCTGTGTTTGATTTTTCAGAATGTTCCTGATTTTGCTGATGTTTCTGCCCTGCCATGTTAACATTTTTGATTTTCGGTTGAATCACTGAGGATTGTAATAGGATTATAGTCAGTCGCCAATGCCAGACATTAAAGTTCAATTCTTGTTGCACTGAAAATTGATGTTGATGCAAACCCTGTTGTCCTTGATTTGGCCATTTGTCTATTCATTTTTATTCCCTGCAATTGCTAGGCAATACATTTCACCGGTAGGGGATGAAGGACGGAAGCATAACTTGATTCAATGTTTCAGTTGTTTTTTTTTTCAAGAAAACATTCAGTGTCTGGAGCTGTTCATATTCCTGCCCCATGATGTGCTCATACTCCTTTCCCATGGTGCTGCTCATACTCCTTCCCCATAGTGCTGTTCATACACCTGCCCCATGGTGCTGCTCATACTCTTTTCCCATAGTGCTGCTCATACTCCTTCCTCATGGTGCTGCTCATACTCCAGCCCCATGGTGCTGCTCATACTCCTTTCCCATGGTGCTGCTCATACTCCTTCCCCATAGTGCTGTTCATACTCCTGCCCCATGGTGCTGCTCATACTCCTGACCCTTGGTGCTGCTCATACTCTTTCCTCATGGTGCTGTTGATAATGCTTCCCCATGGTGCTGTTCATAATCCTCCCCTATGGTGCTGTTCACATTCTTTCCCCATGGTGCTGCTCATACTCCTTCCCCATGGTGCTGTTCATACTCCTTCCTCATGGTGCTGCTCATACTCCTGCTCCATGGTGCTGTTCATACTACTGCTCCATGATACTGCTTATACTCCTGCCCCATTGGGTTGCTTATACACCTTCCCCATGGTGCTGCTCATACTCCTTCCCCATGGTACTGTTCATTCTCCTGCCTCATGGTGCTGCTTATACTCCTAGCTCATGGTTGTGCTCATAATCCTTCCCCATGGTGCTGTTCATATTCCTTCCCATAGTGTTACTGATACTCCTGCTCAATGGTGCTGTTCATACGCCTTTGCCATGGTGCTGCTCACACTCCTTCCATATGGTGCTGTTCATACTCCTTCCTCATGGTGCTGCTCATACTCCTTCCCCATAGTGCTGTTCATATTCCTTACCCATGGTACTGCTCATACTCCTGCCCATTGGTGGTGTTCATACTCCTGTGCCATGGTGCTGTTCATACTCCTGCCCCATGGTGCTGTTCACACTCCTTCACCATGATGCTTCTTACACTCCTTCCCCATGGTGCTGCTCATACTCCTGCCTATGGTGCTGTTCATACTCCAGCCCCATGGTGCTGCTCATACTCCTTTCCCATAGTGCTTCTCATATTCCTTCCTCATGGTGCTGCTCATACTCCAGCCCCATAATGCTGCTCATACTCCTTTCCCATGGTGCTGTTCATACTCCTTCCCCATAGTGCAGTTCATACTCCTGCCCCATGGTGCTGCTCATACTTCTGCCCCATGGTGCTGTTCATACTCTTTCCCCATGGTGTTATCGATACTGCTTCCCCATGGTGCTGTTCATTCTCCTGCCACATTGGTGCTCCTCATACTCCTTCCACTTGGTTCTGCTCATACTACTTTCCCATGGTGCTGTTCATACTCATTTCTCATGGTTCTATTCATTCTGCGTCCCCATGGTGCAGTTCATACTCTTTCCTCAGGGTGCTCTTCATACTGCTTCCTCATGGAGCTGTTCATAGTCCTTCCTCATGGTGCTGCTCATACTCCTGCCCCATGGTGCTGTTCATAGTCTTTGCTCAGGGTGCTTTTCATATTGCATTCCCATGGTACAGTTCATACTCCTGATACATAGGGCTGCTCATACTCCTGCACTCCTGCCCCATGTTGCTCCTCATTCTCCTTTCCAAATGATGTTGTTCATACTCTTTCCTCATGGTGCTCTTCATACTACTTCCCCATGGTGCTGCTCATACTTCTCTCACATTGTTCTGTTCATACTCCATCATGGTGCTGTTCATACTCCTTCCTCATGGTGCTGCTAGTACTCCTTTCCCATGGTGCTGTTCATACACCTTCCCCATGGTGCTGCTCATACTCCTGCACTCCTGCCCCATGTTGCTCCTCATTCTCCTTCCCAAATGATGTTGTTCATACTCTTTCCTCATGGTGCTGCTCATACTCCTTCCTCATGGTGCTGCTCATACTACTGCCCCATGGTACTGCTCATACTCCTTTCCCATGGTGCTGCTCAGACTCCTTCCTCATGGTGCTGCTCATGCTCCTTCCCCATGGTGCTGTTGATACTCTTTCCTCATGGTGCTGCTCATACTGCTTCCACATGGTGCTGCTCATTCTCCTTCCTCATGGTACTGATCAGACTCCTTCCCCATGGTACAGTTCATACTCTTTCCTCATGGTGCTGTTGATACTGCTTCCCCATGGTGATGTTCATACTCATGTCCTAAAGTGCTGTTCATACTCCTTCCTCATGGTGCTACTCATACTCATGCCCAATGGTGCTGTTCATACTGTTTCATTATGGTGCTGTTCATATTGCTTTCCCATGGTACAGTTCATTCTCCTGCTACATAGGGCTGCTCATACTCCTGCACTGCTGCCCCATGTTGCTCCTCATTCTCCTTCCCAAATGATGTTGTTCATACTCTTTCCTCATGGTGCTGTTCATACTACTTCCCCATGGTGCTGCTCATACTTCTGCCACCTTTTGCTGTTCTTACTCCATCATGGTGCTGTTCATACTCCTTCCTCATGGTGCTGCTCGTACTCATTTCCCATGGTGCTGTCCATGCTCCTTCCCCATGGTGCTGTTCATACTCCTGCTCCATGGTGCTGCTCATACTCCTTCCCCATAGTGCTGTTCATACTTTTGCCACATGGTGCTTCTCATATTCCTTTCCCATATTGCTGCTCATACTCCTTCCTCATGGTGCTGCTCATACTACTGCCCCATGGTACTGCTCTTACTCCTTTCCCATGGTGCTGTTCATACTCCTTCCTCATGGTGCTGCTCATGCTCCTTCCCCATGGTGTTGTTGATACTCTTTCCTCATGGTGCTGTTCATATGGCTTCCACACGGTGCTGCTCATTGTCCTTCCTCATGGTGCTGATCAGACTCCTGCCCCATGGAACAGTTCATACTCTTTCCTCATTGTGCAGTTGATACTGCTTCCCCATGGTGCTGTTCATACTCATGTTTTATGGTGCTGCTCATACTCCTTTCCATGGTGCTGCTCATACTCCTTCCCCATGGTGCTGTTCATTCTCATGCTTCATGGTGCTGCTCATACTCCTGGCTAATGGTGCTGCTCATACTCATTCCCCATGGTGCTGTTCATATTCCTTCCCCATGGTGCTACTCATACTCCTGCTCCTTGGTGCTGTTCATATGCCTTTGCTATGGTGCTGCTCATACTCCTTCCCCATGGTACTATTTATACTCCTTCCTCATGGTGCTTCTCATACTCCTTCTCCATAGTGGTGCTCATACTCCTTCTCCATAGTACTGTTCATATTCCTTCCACATATTGCTCTTCATACTCCTGCCCCATGGTGCTGCTTATACTCCTTCCCCATGGTGCTGTTCATACTCCTGTCCCATGGTGCTTTTCATACTCCTGCCCCATGATGGTGCTCATACTCCTGCTCCATGGTGGTGCTCATACTCCTTTCCCATAGTGCTGCCCATACTCCTTCCTCATGGTGCTGCTCATACTCCTGCCCCATGGTGCTGCTCATACTCCTTTCCCATGGTGCTGCTCATACTCTTTCCCCATAGTGCTGTTCATACTCCTGCCCCATGGTGCTGTTCATACTCCTGCCCCATGGTGCTGCTCATACTCCTTCCCCACGGTGCTGTTCATACTCCTGCCACATGGTGCTTCTCATATTCCTTTCCCATATTGCTGCTCATACTCCTTCCTCACGGTGCTGCTCATACTACTGCCCCATGGTACTGCTCTTACTCCTTTCCCATGGTGCTGTTCATACTCCTTCCTCATGGTGCTGCTCATGCTCCTTCCCCATGGTACTGTTGATACTCTTTCCTCATGGTGCTGTTCATATGGCTTCCACATGGTGCTGCTCATTGTCCTTCCTCATGGTGCTAATCAGACTCCTGCCCCATGGTACAGTTCATACTCTTTCCTCATTGTGCGGTTGATACTGCTTCCCCATGGTGCTGTTCATACTCATGTTTTATGGTGCTGCTCATACTCCTTTCCATGGTGCTGCTCATACTCCTTCCCCATGGTGCTGTTCATTCTCTTGCCTCATGGTGCTGCTCATACTCCTGGCTCATGGTGCTGCTCATACTCATTCCCCATGGTGCTGTTCATATTCCTTCCCCATGGTGCTACTCATACTCCTGCTCCATGGTGCTGTTCATATGCCTTTGCTATGGTGCTGCTCATACTCCTTCCCCATGGTGCTGTTCATACTCCTTCCTCATGGTGCTGCTCATACTCCTTCTCCATGGTGCTGCTCATACTCCTTCTCCATGGTGCTGTTCATATTCCTTCCACATAATGCTCTTCATACTTCTTCCTCATGGTGCTGCTCATACTCCTTCTCCATAGTGGTGCTCATACTCCTTCTCCATAGTACTGTTCATATTCCTTCCGCATATTGCTCTTCATACTCCTGCCCCATGGTGCTGCTTATACTCCTTCCCCATAGTGCTGTTCATACTCCTTTCCCATGGTGCTGTTCATACTCCTGCCCAATGGTGCTTTTCATACTCCTGCCCCATGGTGGTGCTCATACTCCTTTCCCATAGTGCTGCTCATACTCCTTCCTCATGGTGCTGCTCATACTCCTGCCCCATGGTGCTGCTCATACTCCTTTCCCATAGTGCTGCTCATACTCTTTCCCCATAGTGCTGTTCATACTCCTGCCCCATGGTGCTGCTCATACTCCAGCCCCATGCTGCTGTTCATACTCTTTCCTCATTGTGCTGTTGATACTGCTTCCCCATGGTGCTGTTCATACTATTTCCCATGGTGCTGTTCATATTCCTTCCCCATGGTGCTGCTCATACTCCTGCTCTATGGTGCTGTAAATATGCCTTTGCCATGGGGCTGCTCATACTCCTTCCTCATGGTGCTGTTCATACTCCCTCCTCATAGTGGTGTTCATACTCCTTCCCAATAGTGCTGTTCATATTCCTTCCCCATATTGTTGTTCATTTTCTTGCCTCATGGTGCTGCTCATAGTTCTGCTTCATGGTGGTGCTCATACTCCTTCCCCATGGTGCTGTTCATACTCCTTCATCTTGGTGCTGTTCATACATCTTCCCCATGGTGCTGCTCGTACTCCTTTCCCATGAAGCTGCTTATACTCCTTCCCCATGGTGCTGTTCATACTCTTTCCTCATGGAGCTCTTCATCCTGCTTCCTCATGGTGCTGTTTATCCTCCTTCCCCATGGTGCTGCTCATACTCCTGCCCCATGGTGCTGTTCATACTCTTTCCTAATGGTGCTGTTCATACTCCTGCTCCATGGTGCTGCTCAAACTCCTGACCCATGGTGCTTCTCGTAATCCTTCTCCATGGTGCTGTTCATACTCTTTCTTCATGGTGCTGTTCATATTCCTTCCTCACGATGCTGTTCATGTTATTTCCACATGGTGCTGCTCATACTCCTGACCCATGGTGCTGTTCATACTCTTCCCTCATGGTGTTGTCCATACTGCTTCCCCATGGTGCTGTTCAAACTGCTTCCCCCATGATGCTGTTCATACTCCTGCCACATTGTTTCTCCTCATACTCCTTCCCCATGGTGCTGCTCATACTCTTTCTTCATTGTGCTTTTCATTCTGCATCCCCATGGTGCAGTTCATACTCTTTCCTCAGGGTGCTGTTCATACTCCTTTCTCATGATGCTGCTCATACTCCTGCTCCATAGTGCTGTTCAAACTCTTTCCTCATTGTGCTGTTCATATTGCTTTCCCATGGTAGAGGTCATACTCCTGCCACATAGTGCTGCTCATACTCCTAGACTCCTGCCCCATGGTGCTGCTCATTCTCCTTCCCAATGATGCTGTTCATACTCTTTCCTCATGGTGCTGCTCGTACTCCTTTCCCATGGTGCTGCTCATTCTCCTTCACCATTGTGCTGCTTGTACTCCTTTCCCATGGTGCTGCTCATACTCCTTCCCCATAGTGCTGTTCATACTTCTGCCCCATGGTGCTGCTCATATTCCTTCTCCATGGTGCTTTCATACTCTTTCCTCATGGTACTGTTCATATTCCTTCCTCATGATGCTGTTCATATTATTTCCTCATGGTGCTGCTCATACTCCTACCCCATGGTACTGTTCATACTCTTTCCTCATGGTGTTCCATACTGCTTCCCCATGGTTATGTTCATGCTCCTTCCTTATGGTGCTGCTCATACTCCTGCCCCATGTTGCTGTTCATACTCTTTCCTCATGGTGTTGTTCATACTGCTTCCCCATTGTGCTGTCCATACTCCTGTTGCATTGGTGCTCCTCATACACCTTCCTCATGGTGCTGCTCATACTCCTTTCCCATGGTGCTGTTCATACTCTTTCCTCATGGTGCTGTTCATTCTGCATCCCCATGGTGCAGTTCATACTCTTTCCTCATTGTGCTGTTCATATTGCTTTCCCATGGTATAGTTTATACTCCTGCCACATAGTGCTGCTCATACTCCTGTGCTCCTGCCCCATGGTGCTGTTCATACTCCTTTCCCATGGTGCTGCTCAAACTCCTTCCACATGGTGCTGCTCGTACTCTTTTTCCATAGTGCTGCTCATGCTCCTTCCTCATAGTGCTGTTCATACTCCTGCCCCATGGTGCTGCTTACACTTTTTCCCCATGGTGCTGTTCATACTCTTGCCACATGGTGTTGCTCATACTCCTTTCCCATAGTGCTACTCATACTCCTTCCTCATGTTGCTGCTCATACTCCTTCCTTATGTTGCTGCTCATACTCCTGCCCCATGGTACTGCTCATACTCCTTTCCCATGGTGCTGCTCATACTCCTTCCCCATGGTTCTGCTAATACTCCTTCCTCATGGTGCTGCTCATGCTCCTTCCCCATGGTGCTGTTCATACTCTTTCCTCATGGTGCTGCTAAAATCTCCTGCCCCATGGTGTCGTTCATACTCTTTCCTCAGGGTGTTCTTCATACTGCTTCCCCATTGTGCTGTTCATACTCTTTCCTCATGGCTATGCTCATACTCCTGCCCCATGGTGCTGTTCATACTCTTTCCTCATGGTGTTGTCCATACTTCATCCCCATGGTGCTCTTCATACTCCTTCCTCATGGTGCTGCTCATACTCCTGCCCCATGGTGCTGTTCATACTCTTTGCTCATAGTGCTGTTCATACTGCTTCCCCATGGTGCTGTTTATACTCCTTGCCCCGTTGGTGCTCCTCATATTCCTTCCCAAGGTGCTGCTCATACTCTTTCCCCATGGTGCTGTTCATGCTCTTTCCTCATGGTGCTCATGGTGCTGCTCATACTCCTGCCCCATGGTGCTGTTCATACTCTTTCTTCATGGTGCTGTTCATACTGCTTTCCCATGGTGCTGTTCATACTCCTGCCCCATAGTGCTGCTCATACTCCTGCCCCTTGGTGCTGCTCATTCTCCTTCCCCATGATGCTGTTCATACTATTTCCTCATGGTGCTGTTCATGCTCCTTCCTCATGGTGCTGCTCATACTCCTTCCCCATGGTGCTGTTCATGCACTTTCCTCATATTGCTGTTCATACTGCTTCCTCATGGTGCAGTTCATGCTCCTTCCTCATGGTGCTGCTCATACTCCTGCCCCATGGTGCTGTTCATACTCTTTCTTCATGGTGCTGTTCATACTGCTTTCCCATGGTACTGTTCATACTCCTGCCCCATAGTGCTGCTCATACTCCTGCCCCTTGGTGCTGCTCATTCTCCTTCCCCATGATGCTGTTCATACTATTTCCTCATGGTGCCGTTCATACTCCTTCCCCGTGGTGCTGCTCATACTCCTTTCCCATAGTGCTACTCATCCTCCTTCCTCATGGTGCTGCTCATACTCCTGCCCATGGTGATGCTCATACCCTTGCCAAATGGTGCTGCTCCTACTCCTTTCCTATGGTGCTGCTCATACTCCTTCCCCATAGTGCTGTTCATACTCCTGCCCCATGGTGCTGCTCATACTCCTGCCCCATGGTGCTGCTCATACTCCTGCCCCATGGTGCTACTCATACTCCTGCTCCATGATGCTATGTATATGCCTTTGTCATGGTGCTCTTCATACTCCTTCCCCTTAGTGCTGTTCATATTCCTTCCCCATATTGCTGTTCATTCTCTTGCCTCATGGTGCTGCTTATACTTCTGCCTCATGGTGCTGCTCATACTCCTTCCCCATGGTGCTGTTCATATTCCTTCCCCATGGTACAGCTCATACTCCTGCCCATTGGTGCTGTTCATACTCCTGCCCCATGGTGCTGTTCATACTGCTTCCCCTTAGTGCTCTTCATACTCCTGCCCGATTGGTGCTCCTCATACTGCTTCCCCATGGTGCTGTTCATACTCCTATTGGTACTCCTCATACTCCTGCCCCATGGTGCTGTTCATACTCCTTCCCCATGGTGCTGTTCATACTCTTTCCTCATGGTGCTGTTCATACTGCTTCCCCATGGTGCAGTTCATACACTTTCCTCATGGTGCTGTTCATACTACTTCCTCATGGTGCTGTTCATACTCCTTCCTCATGGTGCTGCTCATTCTCCTGCCCCATTGTGCTGTTCATACTCTTTCCTCATGGTGCTGTTCATACTGCTTCCCCATGGTGCTGTTCATACTCCTGCCCCATGGTGCTGTTCATACTCCTGCCCCATGGTGCTGCTTATACTCCTTCCCCATGGTGCTGTTCATTCTCCTTCCCCATGGTGCTGTTCACACTCCTGCCCCATGGTGGTGCTCATACTTCTTTCCCATAGTGCTGCACATATTCCTTCCCCATGGTGCTGTTCCAAGACAAAATACTCCTTCCCATGGTGCTGTTCATAATCCCGTGCTGCCAAAACACAACAATGGTGCTGTTCATACTCCTTCCCATGGTGCTTTCATACTCCTTCCCATGGTGCTGTTCATACTCCTTCCATGGTGCTGTGCTTCTCCCATGGTGCTGTTCATACTCTTAATTGTTCATACTCTTTAACATGGTACTGTTCATACTCCTTCCTCGTGGTGCTGCTCATACTTCTTCCCCATGGTGCTGTTCATATTCCTTCCCCATGGTGCTGCTCCTACTCCTGCCCCAAGGTACAGTTCATACCCCAACCCATGGTGCTGTTTATTCTGCTGCCCCATGGTGCTGTTCATACTCCTTCATCATGGTGCTGTTCATACATCTTACCCATGGTGCTGCTCATACTCCTTCCTTATGGTGCTGTTCATACTGCTTTCCCATGGTGCTATTTATCCTCCTTCCCAATGGTGCTGCTCATACTCCTGCCCCAAGGTGCTGTTCATACTCTTTCCTAAGGGTGCTGTCCATACTGCTTCCCCATGGTGCTATTCACAATCTTGCTCCATGGTGCTGCTCATACTCCTGGCCCATGGTGCTCCTCATACTCCTTCATGGTGCTGTTTATACTCTTTCCTTATGGTGCTGTTCATATTCCTTCCTCACGGTGCTGTTCATATTCCTTCCTCACGGTGCTGTTCATATTATTTCCTCATGGTGCTGCTCATACTCCTGCCCCAGGGTGCTGTTCATACTCTTTCTTCATGGTGTTGTCCATACTGCTTCCCCATGGTGCTGTTCATGCTCCTTTCTCATGGTGCTGCTCATACTCTTGCCCCGTGGTGCTGTTCATACTCTTTCCTCATGGTGTTGTTCATACTGCTTCCCCATGGTGCTGTTCATACTCCTGCTGCATTTTTGCTGCTCATACTCCTTGCCCATGGCGCTGCTCATACTCCTTTCCCATGGTGCTGTTCATACTCTTTCCTCTTGGTGCTGTTCATTCTGCATCCCCATGGTGCAGTTCATACTCTTTCTTCAGGGTGCTGTTCATACTGCTTCCTCATAGTGCTGTTCATAAGCCCTCCTAATGGTGCTGCTCATACTCCTGCCCCATGATGCTGTTCACACTCTTTCCTCATTGTGCTGTTCATATTGCTTTCCCATGGTACAATTCATACTCCTGCCACATAGTGCTGCTCATACTCCTGCACTCCTACCCCATGGTGATGCTCATTCTCATTCCCAATGATGCTGTTCATACTCTTTCCTCATGGTGCTGGTCATACTACTTCCCCATGGTGCTGCTCATACTTCTGCCACATTATGCTGTTCATACTCCATCATGGTGCTGTTCATACTCGTTCCTCATGGTGCTGCTCATACTCCTATCCCATGGTGCTGCTCATACTCCTTCCCCATGGTGCTGTTCATACTCCTGCCCCATGGTGCTGTTCATACTCCTGCCCCATGGTGCTGCTCATACTCCTTTCCCATAGTGCTGCTCATACTCCTTCCTTATAGTGCTGCTCATACTCCTGCCCCATGGTACTGCTCATACTCCTTTCTCATGGTGCTGCTCATGCTCCTTCCCCATGGTGCTGTTCATACTCTTTCCTCATGGTGCTGTTCATACTGCTTTCACATGGTGCTTATCATATTCCTTCCTCATGGTGCTGATCAGACTCCAGCCCCATGGTACTGTTCATACTCGTTCCTCATGGTGCTGTTGATACTGCTTCCCCATGATGCTTTTTATACTCCTGTCCTATGGTGCTGCTCATACTCCTGTCCCATGGTGCTGCTAATACTCCTGCCCCATTGTGCTGTTCATTCTCCTACCTCATGGTGCTGCTCATACTCCTGGCTCATGGAGCTGCTCATACTCATTCCCCACGGTTCTGTTCATATTCCTTCCCCATGGTGCTACTCATACTCCTTCCCCATGGTGCTGTTCATACTCCTTCTCCATTGTGCTGTTCATACTCCTGTCCTATGGTGCTGCTTATACTACTGTCCCATGGTGCTGCTCATACTCCTTCCCATGGTGCTGTTCATACTCCTTCCCCATGGTGCCGTTCATACTCCTTCCTCATGGTGCTGCTCATACTCGTTCCCATGGTGCTGTTCATACCTTCCCATGGTGCTGTTCATTCCTTCCCATGGTGCTGTTCATACTCCTTCCTCATGGTGCTGCTCATACTCCTTCCCCATGGTGCTGTTCATACTCATTCCTCATGGTGCTGTTCATACTTCTGCCCCATGGTGCTGCTCATACTCCTTCTCCATGGTGCTGCTCATACTCTTCCCATGGTGCTGTTCATACTTCCCCATGGTGCTGTTCATACTCCTTTCTCATGGTGCTGCTCATACTTCCCATGGTGCTGCTCATACTCCTTCCCATGGTGCTGCTACTCCTGGCTCATGGTGCTGCTCATACTCATTCCCCATGGTACTGTTCATATTCCTTCCCATGGTGCTGCTCATACTCCCTTCCATGGTGCTGTTCATACACTTTCCTCATGGTGCTGTTCATACTGCTTCCCCATGGTGCTGTTCATACTCCTTCATCATGGTGCTGTTCATACTCCTTCCTCATGGTGCTGCTCATAATCCTGCCCCATGGTTCTGTTCATACTCTTTCCTCATGGTGCTGTTCATACTGCTTCCCCATGGTGCTGTTCATACTCCTGATGCATTGGTGCTCCTCATACTCCTTTCCCATGGTGCTGCTCATACTCTTTCCTCATGGTCCTGTTGATACTGCTTCCACATGGTGCTGTTCATACTCCTTCCTCATGGTGCTGCTCATACTCCTGCCCCATGGTGCTGTTCATACTCCTTTCCCATAGTGCTGCTCATACTCCTTCCCCATAGTGCTGTTCATACTCCTGCCCCATGGTGCTGTTCATACTCTTTCTTCATGGTGCTGTTGATACTGCTTCCCCATGGTGCTGTTCATACTCCATCCCCATGGTGCTGTTCATATTCCTTCCCATGGTGCTGTTCATTCTCCTGGCTCATTTTGCTGCTTATACTCCTGGCTCATGGTGCTCATACTCATTCCCCATGGTGCTGTTCATATTCCTTCCCCATGGTGCTACTCATACTCCTTCCCGATAGTGCTGTTCATATTCCTTCCCCATATTGCTGTTCATTCTCTTGCCTCATGGTGCTGCCCATACTTCTGCCACATGGTGCTGCCATTACTCCTTCCCCATGGTGCTGTTCATATTCCTTCCCCATGGTGCTGCTCCTACTCCTGCCCCATGGTACTGTTCATACCACTAGCCCATGGTGCTGTTCATATTCCTGCCCCATGGTGCTGTTCATACTCCTTCCTCATGGTGCTGTTCATACTTCTTCCCCATGGTGCTGCTCATACTCCTTTCCCATGGAGCTGCTCATACTCCTTCCCCATGGTGCTGTTCATACTCTTTCCTCATGGTGCTGTTCATATTGCTTCTCCATGGTGCTGTTCATCCTCCTTCCCCATGGTGCTGCTCATACTCCTGGCCCATGGTGCTGTTCATACTCTTTCCTAATGGTGCTGTTCATACTGCTTCCCCATGGTGCTGTTCACACTCCTGCTCCATGGTGCTGCTCATACTCTTTCTCCATGGTGCTGCTCATACTCCTTCTCCATGGTGCTGTTCATATTCCTTCCTCATGGTGCTGTTAATATCATTTCCTCATGGTGCTGCTCATACTCCTGCCCCATGGTTCTGTTCATACTCTTTCCTCATGGTGCTGTTCATACTGCTTCCCCATGGTGCTGTTCATACTCCTGCCACATTGGTGCTCCTCATACTCCTTTCCCATGGTGCTGTTGATACCCCTTCCTCATGGTGCTGTTGATACTGCTTCCACATGGTGCTGTTCATACTCCTTCCCCATGGTGCTGTTCATACTCCTGCCCCATGGTGCTGTTCATACTCCTTCCTCATGGTGCTGCTCATACTCCTGCCCATGGTGCTGTTCATACTCCTTTCCCATGGTGCTGTTCATACTCCTTCTCCATAGTGCTGTTCATACTCCTGCCCCATGGTGCTGCTCATACTCCTGCCCCATGGTGCTGTTCATACTCTTTCCTAATGGTGCTGTTCATACTGCTTCCCCATGGTGCTGCTCATACTCCTTCCATGGTGCTGCTCATACTCCTTCTCCATGGTGCTGCTCATACTCCTTCTCCATGATGCTGTTCATACTTTCCTCATGGTGCTGTTAATATCATTTCCTCATGGTGCTGCTAATACTCCTGCCCCATGGTTCTGTTCATACTCTTTCCTCATGGTGCTGTTCATACTGCTTCCCCATGGTGCTGTTCATACTCCTGCCACATTGGTGCTCCTCATACTCCTTTCCCATGGTGCTGTTGATACTGCTTCCACATGGTGCTGTTCATACTCATTCCTCATGGTGCTGTTCATATTGCTTTCCCATGGTACAGTTCATACTCCTGCCACATAGTGCTGCTCATACTCCTGCCCCATGGTGCTACTCATTCTCCTTCCCAATGATGCTGCTCATACTATTTCCTCATGGTGTTGTTTATACTCTTTCCCCATGGTGCTGCTCATACTTCTGCCACATGGTGCTGCTCATACTCCTCACCATGGTGCTGTTCATATTCCTTCCCCATGGTGCTGCTCCTATTCCTTCCCCATGGTGCTGTTCATACTCCTTCCCCATGGTGCTGTTCATACTCCTGCCCCATGGTGCTGTTCATACTCCTTCCTCATGGTGCTGTTCATACTTCTTCCCCATGGTGCTGCTCATACTCCTTTCCCATGGAGCTGTTCATACTCCTTCCCCATGGTGTTGTTCATACTCTTTCCTCATGGTGCTGCTCATATTGCATCTCCATGGTGCTGTTCATCCTCCTTCCCCATGGTGCTGCTCATACTCCTGGCCCATGGTGCTGCTCATACTCTTTCCTCATGGTGCTGTTCATATTCCTTCCTCATGGTGCTGTTAATATCATTTCCTCATGGTGCTGCTCATAATCCTGCCCCATGGTTCTGTTCATACTCTTTCCTCATGGTGCTGTTCATACTGCTTCCCCATGGTGCTGTTCATACTCCTGCCCCATGGTGCTCCTCATACTCCTTTCCCATGGTGCTGCTCATACTCTTTCCTCATGGTCCTGTTGATACTGCTTCCACATGGTGCTGTTCATACTCCTTCCCCATGGTGCTGTTCATACTCCTTCCCATGGTGCTGCTCTTACTCCTTCCTCATAGTGCTGTTCATACTCCTGCCCCATGGTGCTGCTCATACTCTTTCTTCATGACGCTGGTGATACTGCTTCCCCATGGTGCTGTTCATACTCCTTCCCCATGGTGCTGTTCATATTCCTTCCCATGGTGCTGTTCATTCTCCTGGCTCATGTTGCTGCTCATACTCCTGGCTCATGGTGCTGCTCATACTCATTCCCCATG